>NC_084754.1:21855268-22002768 GCF_033978785.1 Entelurus aequoreus
TTTAATTGTTTGGTTGTCAAATGTTAAGGTGGTATTATTAAATAGATGTCGGTGTTGAGCAGGACCGATAATCAGCATTTCCGTTTTCTTAGCGTTGAGTTGAAAAAGTTAGCGGACATCCATTGTTTAATTTCATTAAGACACGCCTCCAGCTGACTACAATCCGGCGTGTTGGTCAGCTTTAGGGGCATGTAGAGTTGGGTGTCATCAGCATAACAGTGAAAGCTAACACCGTATTTGCGTATGATGTCACCTAGCGGCAGCATGTAAATACTAAAGAGTGCAGGGCCAAGAACCGAACCCTGGGGAACTCCGCACGTTACCTTAACATAGTCCGAGGTCACATTGTTATGGGAGACACACTGCATCCTGTCAGTAAGATAAGAGTTAAACCAAGACAATAGATCATCCTCTCATAATGTACGATCTCTGGTCATGCACAGCCGGCACAATGACGTCCACTCTTCCTATAAACATTATCCGATCCGAAATGTGCTGTCAACATAACATTAAAATTAAATTACACTGACGTAACTAATGTTGGTTTCAACTGAATGAAATTGATGTGAAACGCTGTCAGAAAAGTACCGTTGTCATGTCAGTCAGGTTTCTGATGACAGAGATCGAGTCCACCTGCCCTAAACTTAGCTGTGCGTAGGTCTTAGCGATCCGAAGAAGCACATGTCAAAAGTAAATTATTGGATGATAAGGCACTTCATATAAAATTTTACCATATCATGCTCTGTCACTGATAAGAATATTATAAACAAAATTTCCCTTTTGAGCTTCCGGTGGTGCGCGTCCATGATACCCAGTTGCCAAACAAAATATCGTGAGTTCGATCCCTGCTCATAGTTCAAAATATAGCAAGGTTTATACTATCTGTTTTACTTATGTTAAAATTGGTTAATACGCTAAACTTCAGCATATTATATATATAGCTTTTGTTATTCTGGAAATTCATTGTGTTGCTCATAGTAGGATAAACAATTTCAGCCTTTCAAAGCTCCTCTTGGACCACCAATTTGTGACCTTGGTATTTGTCAAATCCTAGCTACCGCCCTGCGTGGTGGTGTACATATATACATACAGTACGGGTATAGTTCCTACCGGCCACAGTGTGATGTAATGCCACATAAATGTCGATAGACTATATCCAACTGCTGCTGGGCTTTTACAATTCTGTGTGCCTCAGTTAAAGCATCACCTGCTTCAAAACAACTTCATTCATCCAGTACCCTTGGTGAGTACTTGGCATTCCAGGAGAAAAATGTTATCTTAATAAGTTTCAAATAAAACCGCTCTATGAAGTGCTCTTAAATGGTCGTATTTTTCATAAATTCATGCTGTTAGAAAAATAATCCTAAGTACACAGCATTTTCGTGGGGGTCATGCTTTGGCTTGGCCCTGCTGCTCACCTCACACACATGCAGTTCTGTAAGACCAAAAGGGATCGCATGTTTGATGCACAGAAGTTACTTTATCTGTGCAACCCTCCAGCACCATTCTCCAGTGAGATGCAGGGGAACAACATGAGCTCTACCAGGGACTTTGGTCTAGTCATTGATGCAATGTGGGGTACATTTTCTTACTAGCATGGCAAAAGAATAAAAATAATTAATAGTGGTGTAGTTTTTGTTAATGACCTAAGTGCTTCTGGTAAATGTGTCCGGTCAGAAAACCTTCCTCAGTTATAGATTGTGTCATAATATTTGCAGGTGTTCACTGTGCCAGTTGTACAAAACCTTCTGGTTGAATCAGTGTCAAGTGTTTTCTGCTAAATCAGTGAACATGTTGTCTCAATGGTGCTGTCCTGTCCAGCAGAGACTGGATCAGTACTGGTTCTGTTCTGTCCACTGTTGGTCAGTTCTTCACACACTCTCAGCGGCTAAGCCATGGCAGCATGAATAACTTCTTGCAGTGGCCTTACAGAGCGTCATTCTTCAGGCCCTCATCGAAGGCTGACATCCGACGGGGAAGCCCAAGAAGCCGGTAGGCTAAATGTTTTTCTATCCCCCTGGTAGGAATGGACATATCAGGTGCTGTTTTAATGCGTTTTAAGTATAAAAACATGGCAGTGTCCAACGATGGAAGGTAGAAATGACAAGGACAGTAGTGAAACCAGCTTGAAGCAGGGCAAACATCCAGTCCAGTGACAGACTTATTATTAATGCTCCAGGTTTGTTTGTCTTAAGAATTATTTGCCCACTTGCCATTTCCTCAAGAATCTTAAATACCTCACCGTGCCCTCATTGGGTGTATGTGTCCATAGACCAGCCAGCTGAGTAAGAGGTCGCTATCCCTTAACTTTGGTCCTTCCCACCGCTGCCCTTTTAGGTTGAGACAAAGTGAGGATCCCCCCCATTAAACCTGCACCTAAACTGTGGGGGCTTCCATGCAAATATTGCCTTTTCCACCAGATGCAGCTACAAAATCCATATATTTCTGAAGTTTTCTCAGTCTGCACGTGCCCCTTAATCTATGACCTTTGCCTGCTCCCTTTGCCTTGTTATGTAAGTAGACACCTGTTTTTTATTGGGCTCACAGACAAGTGCTTAACACATTTAACTCCTATATCCTGTGTTGGCACAAACACAGTTGCACTGCCAAGCACCAACGAAAAGGAGAATGCCTGGAGAATGTATTTTCAGTGCTTCAGAGAAGGGAATATTGGCAGATTTTGGAAATGAAGCTATCCTGAGGCATGCTTAAGAGAGAAGGGAGGAGCATTTGGCTAAAAATGAATAGAGTCCTGTGCTCGGTCGGCCCTTGAGTGGACTGAACCCCTCTGTTTGTGCTTTTTTTCGGGTTTGACACAGTGCGGCCTGTGAGGAGTGGTTCGGAAGCAGGAAGTGGTTGTGTAAGGCGATCTGCAGATGCTGCACAGAGCCCCTTTCAAAAGCAGACCTCTCGATCCTATTATGCACGGGGACACTTCAGGTAGTCCTACTGTATCCACACTGTAGCCACACCTACTTGAGACCCTGTAATGAGACAGATGAGAGAGAACGATACAAAAAAAGGAGTGGATCTTGCAGCCATTCTAGTCTTTTGTGTGATAGAAAATGCTCACTGGTGGGTTATCTGCCTAAATTATTTGGAACTAGGGTTGCACGATATAGACAATATACCTAATGAATAATATACATTTTACAGCTCTTAATACTATTTTTATATCGTGATATTGTATGTTGATGACATATTCTATAGATAACAAATACGCCTCAATGCAATGTAGCATTCTCGCTAGTGAGCTGGCGGCTAATGTCCTTTCACAGTACAAAGCCACTTTTTAGGACCCTTCTACACTAAGCCTGCTAAGGTTATCCAGGGTAAATCCCACCTAACCTTATCCATGTACACACACACACAATGGTCGTTTAAGACCCCCTCCCCCCTCTGTCCGCCGGCGCAACGCGACCTAGTACGCATGCGCGAAAACAATGCGTGCGTCATAGTCAGCTCTGACCTGGAAGTGTATCCTTACCCTGTGTTTCAATCGCCACATTTCTTTTAACAGTAAACCTTGCTTTCCTCACCATCAGCAGCTGTTAAGACTATTGCAGCGGACCACACCTGAGCCATCATACATGAATCATATCTTTTATGGATGGGGGAAAGTAAGCAATGTGATGAAGAACATTTTACAACAATCATAGATATCTGGTCAGGACACTGTGCTTGTAGGCTGAAATTGGCGGTCGTACTTGACGGCCGCAACCACTTCATAGCTTCACAATAGTTACGGAGTACCAAACTAGACGATGAGTAATCGCTCGACATACATTGCGGACAATAACTAGTAATAGTCTGCTTTGGCAGTCCAAATGTATTCCCTTTTTTTCGTTTTCTATCGTCTCCCCTTCGACAAATGGACAACATTTTTCATGAAGTAAAATCACAGCTGACCTGGACATTCGAAAGTTCTCTTGCCGTTCAGCTGGCACAACACACTCGTTGACAAACATATCCCACCAGGCTGCCGTTCTTCCAGGCCTTATCCAAAACCGTCGCTCAAGCGTCTATGTTGCCGTCTGAGATGTGTCGTATCCGAAATAGCTGCAATCGCGCGTTTGCTTCACTTAAGGTATTCATGTGGGATTTTCACACGGGCATGTCTGTATGACTCGCCTCCATCTTTCTGACGTCACTTCCTCTCCTAACTCAGTTTGTAAATGATCAATGAGTCCATACAAAGCTAAGAGCTGGAGATTAAAAAAATAGACGGCGCACTTACCCGTGTAAAAATAGGTCCGAGGAGGGGGGCCTTGAACGCTGGTTTAGTGTGGCTGAAACGGGGGCTTAGGCTAAATAATTATTCGTTTATGGGGTCAACTCGGCCCAAAAAATCATCGGGTGCCCCCTCCCCTCCCTGGAAGAACTGTACAACTCCCGCTGCCTGAAGAAGGCAGCCAACATACTCAAGGACCCATCCCACCCCGGCAACAGCCACTTCGATCGGCTGCCTTCCGGCAGACGTTTCAGAACCATGCGAACCCGCACAAATAGACTCAAGAACAGTTTCTACCCCGGGCCATAACTGCACTAAACGCAGCTGGAATGTAAAAAATAAAAAAATAAAAATAATTTTAAAAAAATAAAAATAAAATAAAGACTCCCTCACGTGCAACATGAGGAAGCCACCGGTCAATCACGATCCGGGACTGTGCAATCAGCGATTACACGCCAACTGGACAATAGTTATCATATTTATTTACATATTCAATCCAAAATAAAATGCCTGCACAGCATAGGAGGTAGGAAATGCTGACTCCCACCCCCTCAGCACACTGGGAACCAGCATTACTCCTCTCTAGTCAGTTCACTAGTCACTTTATACTTTTTACTGTCTCGTTTTTTCTGCATCGCCTCTTAGAGTGGTCTTAGGCCATATTGCATATTGTGCATATTGTGTTGTTTTTGTATATTGTGTGGTTTCTTCTTTGTTTTTAAATGCAAAGCACCTTAGAGAAGCAACATAAATTTCGTTGGACCTGTACCTGTACATGCACAATGACAATAAAGATCATTCATTCATTCATTCATTCATTCATTCATTATCCAGCTTAGTGTAGACATAGCCTAAGTCAGCAGTCCTCACCTCCATGGCAGCAAATAAAACTAAATTTCTTACACGTATCATCATTGGAGGACAAGGAATACAGTATTTTCCAGACTATAGAGCGTACCGGTATATAAGCTGTACCCACTAATTTTTAAAAGTAAAATATATTTTCCATATATTAGCCGATTCGGACTATAAGCCGCAGATATTTACATTGTGAAATTATTTATTTACACAGAAAGATTTTGTAAACGTTTATTTACATACTTTGATTGTAAAACGGCTGATTAAACAAAACAGAAGTCATTGTCAAGGACCGACCGGCTGCCGAAGCCAGCTCTCCAATCCGTTAAACAGACTCAATAACTCCCTGGGGACATTTTGGTGAATTTACTGTGGAATTTGTGAAACTGAAACAATACAAAAAGAATGCCATTGTAAGTTAATAATACGAACACAGACACGTGTTAGGATATTCACTAATGCTAACGAGGCTAGCTTGATTATGTTACGATTGCACATACAAATATGCATGAAAACACTCCAACAGACATCACACATGGGACAGTTTAGAAGTTTTAGTTGTATTGTAAAACTTACAAACATTGCTTGGAAAGATGATTGAAGAATCCATACGAGTAGAAACGCTATGGACGATTAGAAGACGTAACATCACTTGTATTTTTGGTTCAAAGCACTAAACAGAAGGAAATACTTTAGATGTTCACCCCGCAGAACCTGCAGTGAGCGAACTCATCCAAAAGATGGCTATCATCATAAAATATTTTGTCGTTTGTTTTTTTTATTATTATTTACAAAGTCAGAAAATAAGTCCCTGGATAGAGGAGGGCTTGAAGGGCAAAACCAAAGGATTTAAATCAGAGTCAATAATATGAAATTAGTTTAGTATTTCATCAATATTGTTTAACTGCCATCCTGTGTTTTTTGTCTGATTATAGTTGTGATCAAAAATGTGATCATTCAATGATCTTGGAAATTTGAAGTATCAGTATCAATATTCATCAGTAATACTGCTCCTGCAACTACTTGGTATTGGAGCGATACCCACATTTGTGGTATCGCCCAAAACTAATATATCAGGAAAAATAAGTGCTTATTATATTGTAACAGACGAGTATATAGAAACATGTTACAACAGAAAGTAACCAGATAATAACAGTAAATTAGAAAGTAGATTAATAATACTTTTGAGAAAATATTAAATTTGGAAATGATGCAATATCTTACTGCATACATCAGCAGCCAAATTAGGAGCCCTTGTAACCTGTTTTGAAATGGATCTATTATCATTTACATGCCAAATAATATATTGTGCTATACATTGTTATCACAGGAGGCTGCAGTATATATCGCAATATATAGAAATGGTGGTCTGCATGTACTTTGGTAGATGTTGAAATGTTTCGTTTAATTATAATAAAGCATCCGTGTTATCCTAGATCTAAATAGATTGGAAGTAAGTGCCATTTTTCCCAGTGTGACTTCTAGACTCCTCATGCAACCTAACTGGTGAAACGTTAAAATCCTGAAATTGCCAAAGGTCACCACAGCCTTCCTCTGTATTTATAGGTAGTTTTCGCAGCTGCAAATAACTCCAAAGGTGGCCCGCTGACAGAGCACTTAGCTTAAACACCAAGCAGGAATGTGAGGCACTCGTCCATCCCGTTGCCATTCATTTTGTTTTAATTGTCTTGACTAATTTCAATCCATTAACATAAAGTGATGCAGACCAGCTCAGGACAAAATAAGCACAAATAATGAAAAGTCCCTAATGTTGCACAGAATGAAAGATGGCTTTTTTTTTAACAGGATACAGTCTAATTGTTTTTGAGCACTTCTTAATGATTAGTGTGGCTGATGAGGTCAGCTTAAGTGTTCTGAAACAGAATTTTTTTTAGTGTTCACAAGGCAATGCACACTGTTATGGTACTAAGTGAGTCAGCACGGTGGTCTAGTGCAGTGTTTTTCAACCACTAGTGTGCCGTGAGACATTATGCAGTTTCCCCTATTTGGGTTAAAAATAATTTTTGCAAACAAGTAATTATAATCTGCAAATAGAGCTCGGCAGAGTAACCATGTTATACCATACCATATCAGTAGGTGGAAGCCGGTAGCTAATTGCTTTGTAGATGTCGGGAACACGTTGTGTGAGACGACGATGGTTTGTCGTGATCACAATATGCAGGCGACAGCGGGAGGCACTGTGCAGGTAAAAAGGTATCTGATGCTTAAACCAAAAATAAACAGAAGGCGAGTGCCCCTAAGAAAAGGCATTGAAGCTTAAGGATGGCTATGCAGGACGAAACTAAAACTGAACTGGCTACAAAGTAAACAAAAACAGAATGCTGGACAACAGCAAAGACTTACAGCGTGTGGAGCAGAGACGGCGTCCACAAAGTACATCCATAGATGACATGACAATCAACAATATCCATACAAAAAAAAGATAGCAATAACTTAAATATTCTTGATTGCTTAAACAAAGCAGGTGCAGGGAATAGTGCTTAAAGGCAGACATGAAACTGCAACAGGAAAATACCAACAAAACAGGAAAAGCCACCGAAAAAGGAGCGCAAGACAAGAACTAA
Organism: Entelurus aequoreus; assembly: GCF_033978785.1. Lineage (NCBI taxonomy): Eukaryota > Metazoa > Chordata > Actinopteri > Syngnathiformes > Syngnathidae > Entelurus > Entelurus aequoreus. The sequence continues at coordinate 21,862,943 of NC_084754.1, forward strand.
AACTATACGCACGGGGAAACACCAACAAACTCAGTAAGTCAGGGCATGATGTGACAGGTCGTGACAGTAGACCTACTTTGAGACAATAGCTATAGTGATGCATGGTTGGTTATGGTATAAATTCATATCCAACAATTGCGACAACGACTTTTTATTGTCTACTGAGTTTAATTTTTTAATGATTTCTGCTGGTGGTGTGCCTCCGGATTTTTTCAATGAAAAAAATGCGCCTTGGCTCAAAAAAGGTTGAAAAACACTGTTCTAGTGGTTAGCATGTTGGTCTTACAGTAGGCACCCAGGAGATCGAAGGTTCAAAACTCATATGGGTTTTTTCCTGGTCATTCAGGGTCTGATTTGTTTGCAATCAGAGAAGGAAATAGTGGGAATATGAATAATATATTCCAAGGTGAAGTGCTCACCATTTTAAAACCGAAATGACTGTGCAGGTGTAACGGGGTCCAGCCAGAGTGGTTGCGCCAGGTGTACGTTAGTAACGTCACTCCCTGACAGCCTCGAAAGAGTGTGCTGGCTGCTGGGTTAGCAGCTACTAACACACTTTCCTCTCAATACGGGCGTCGTGGGTTGGTGCCCCGCTCGGAACGGTGGCAGTAAGGGAAAATCGGATATACAATGCAGAGCCTCTACACAGGCAATGTTCTGAGTAACATAACAATCAAAGTGTAAAAGTAAGTTGAAGGACCCATACTGTCCAGATGATCGAATTTGCACTAACAAGTTTTCTTTAAGTATTTTTTACTGCTGAAAATTAAACTGGCAGTCATTACCCATAATATGAATTCGTTTTTAAATAAAGCCCCTTTTGGTGTGACGTCGTCTACAGCAGTGGTCCCACAACCACCGATTGGTACCGGGCCGCACAAGAAACAACAAAATATATATATTTTTTTTATTTAATCAACATAAAAAACACAATATATACATTATATATCAATATAGATCAATACAGTCTGCAGGGATACAGTCCGTAAGCACACCTGATTGTATTTCTTTATGAAAAAAAATAAATAAATAATAATAATAATAATAAATATCCCATCATTCAGCGAACCATCGAAGGCCAAACCGGGAAAAGAAGAATTTGAAAAGTCGTATGCAACAGAGAGAGCAGTTGCCAGCTCTCCGTCGCGGCGCTGCTGTTTTGTAGGTCTGACAATTTGTGAATATCGTGTCATTCATTGACACAGGCTACTTAGGAAAGCCCGTGTTGTAATTTGGTCAGTTGGACATTTCTCTGGACTGTTTAAAAGGAGTCAGTCAGAGTGAATATGGAAACTTCTGGTGCTGACTCACTGCACATGGTGTCTGGAATTCCCTCTTAGCCAGTGGCCAGCAGACACCAGGTTTTTGTATTGGTGCAAATTGTATCAAAGAAGATTTTTTTAATACAATCCTTATTCTCAAACAACCCAAGCTGAAAGTACAGTGGTTCCTCAGCATATGAGTGCCACACTTTATGGATTTTTTCTGCCTTAAAGGCCTACTGAAATGAATTGTTTTTATTTAAACGGGGATAGCAGATCCAGATCCTGGGGATAGGTTGATTGGCAACACTGAATTGGCCCTAGTGTGTGAATGTGAGTGTGAATGTTGTCTGTCTATCTGTGTTGGCCCTGCGATGATGTGGCGACTTGTCCAGGGTGTACCCCGCCTTCCGCCCGATTGTAGCTGAGATAGGCTCCAGCGCCCCCCGCGACTCCGAAGGGAATAAGCGGTAGAAAATGGATGGATGGATGGATAGCAGATCCATTCTATGTGTCATACTTGATCATTTCACGATATTGCCATATTTTTGCAGAAAGGATTTAGTAGAGAACATCGACGATAAAGTTCGCAACTTTTGGTTGTTGATAAAAAAAGCCTTGCCTGTACCGAAAGTAGCGTTACGTCGCAGGTTGAAAGGCTCCTCACATTTCCCCATTGTTTTCAATGCAGCGAGAGCGATTCGGACCGAGAAAGCGACGATTTCCCCATTAATTTGAGCCAGGATGAAAGATTCGTGGATGAGGAACGTGAGAGTGAAGGATTAGAGTGCAGTGCAGGACGTATCTTTTTTCGCTCTGACCGTAACTTAGGTACAAGGGCTCATTGATTCCACACTCTCTCCTTTTTCTATTGTGGATCACGGATTTGTATTTTAAACCACCTCGGATACTATATCCTCTTGAAAATGAGAGTCGAGAATGCGAAATGGACATTCACAGTGACTTTTATCTCCACGACAATACATCGGCGAAACACTTTAGCTACGGAGCTAACGTGATAGCATCGGGCTTAACTGCAGATAGAAACAAAAGAAATAAGCCCCTGACTGGAAGGATAGACAGAAAATCAACAATACTATTGAACACTGGACCTGCAACTACACGGTTAATGCTTTCCAGCCTGGCGAAGCTTAACAATGCTGTTGCTAACGACGCCATTGAAGCTAACTTAGCAACGGGACCTCGACAGAGCTATGCTAAAAACATTAGCTATCCACCTACGCCAGCTCTCATCTGCTCATCACCATCCGTGCTCACCTGCGTTCCAGCGATCGACGGCGCGACGAAGGACTTCTTCACCCGATCATCGATGCGGTCGGCAGCCCGGAGACGGAGGAAGTCAAGGTGAGGACAGCGGTGCGGCGGCGGGCGTTGTAGCTTTCGACGACACCCCGGCCGCCATCAGAGTCGACAAGAAACATATATTTCCCCAAAGTTACGTACGTGACATGCACATAGCACCATGCACAAACGGGCTAGCGATCAAATGTTTGGAAACCAAAGCTGTACTCACGGTAGCGCGTCTGCTATCCAACTAAGTCCTCCTGGTTGTGTTGCTGCAGCCAGCCGCTAATACACCGATCCCACCTACAGCTTTCTTCTTTGCAGTCTCCATTGTTCATTACACAAATTGCAAAAGATTCACCAACACAGATGTCCAGAATACTGTGGAATTTTGCGATGAAAACAGAGCTTTTTGTATTGGATACAATGTGTCCGAATACTTCCATTTCAACCATTGACGTCACGCGCATACGTCATCATACATAGACGTTTTCAACCGGAAGTTTCGCTGGAAATTTAAAATTGCACTTTATAAGTTAACCCGGCCGTATTGGCATGTGTTGCAATGTTAAGATTTCATCATTGATATATAAACTATCAGACTGCGTGGTCGGTAGTAGTGGGTTTCAGTAGGCCTTTAAAAGAAAACTGCACTTTTTGTGAATTTTGCCTATCGTTCACAATCATTATGAAAGACATGACGACGGATGGATGTTTTATTTAATGCATTTCAACTTGTAAATAAAAGAGCCAATGGGAGATCCTCTATTTCGCCCTTAAAGTCCAATAAATAACCATTTAAAAACCGCCAACAATACTCCATTTACATTTTGTGACTTGAATATAGACTTATAGTTAGACTTAGACAAACTTTATTGATCTACAAGGGAAATGTTTCCACACAGTAGCTCAGTTACAAAGGATGGAAAGGGTAAGGATGGAAAAGATAATGCACACAAGGGCACAAAAAGAGGGCAAAAACAGAAGGTATAGAGTAGCCTAAAAATGTACCGTATTAGCAATATAAAATATATCATATATGTAATATTTACATATTATAGGGCAGCACGGTGGACCAGGGGTTAGTGCATGTGCCTCACAATACGAAGGTCTTGAGTTCAATCCCGGGCTCAGGATATTTCTGTGTGGAGTTTGCATGTGGGTTCCCTCCGGGTACTCCGGCTTCCTCCCACCTCCAAAGACATGCACCTGGGGATAGGTTGATTGGCAACACTAAATTGGCCCTAGTGTGTGAATGTGAGTGTGAATGTTGCCTATCTATCTGTGTTGGCCCTGTGATGAGGTGGCGACTTGTCCAGGGTGTACCCCGCCTTCCACCCGAATGCAGCTGAGATAGGCTCCAGCAACCCCGAAAGGGACAAGCGGTAGAAAATGGATGGATGGATGGATATACAGTATATAATATATACTGATATATTATATTTTTATATAATATATAAAAAAATCCCAATTACCATGTACAATATTACAGTATATGTAACAGCTGCAGCAAAGGGCAGCATAAAAGAGAGAGTAGAGTATCAGTCCAGTATATAGTATCAGTGATATTGTTATTATAAGCGCTAACGCAGGCAAACTATTTATAGCGGCGCCGTGATCACTTCCGTGTGTCCCTGTGTTTACATCATCGAGTGGTCTGCTGTTTCCTCGCTTCCTGCAAGTTTATTCTTGATCATAAATCATGCCTCTTACCTGGACAGAAGACGTCTGAGAAGGTATACCGACAAGTTGGTACACTTTGACAGTCATTTTGGGCCCGAAACTGGCGAGGACAACACGAAAAGACGCTTGGTAATGAGTAGATTACTCTATTACATATATACTTACATTGTGTATATATATAAACCCATAGGTAGAATTGCGTTGCTCCCATTGGCTCCATTGTAAGCAGACTTTTGATCACATTAATTTAATAGTTAATGTGCAAAAAAAGAATAACATCAGTCGTCATGTCTCATAATGATTGTGAACGATAGGCAAAATTCCACAAAAAGTGCAGTTCCTCTTTAAGTTAAGAGCTTAGATTTGAGTTATGGGCCTGCTTCAGATACCTCCCAACCACTAATTGGCGTAGTCAACTTCACTGTGAATTGCATAAGATCTGCCTAACATATGGCATCTTCTAACCACGGGTCCGCAGAAAGTGAATGTGAAGGACAGTGCCGGTAAGAAGAGAATGATGTTCATTGACTCCAAGAAATAAATTATCGAAAAACATGACCGAGGTATGTAGTCAACTTAGCAATATAAGCATACTGTAGTACTGCACAATCTTACCATGACGAAGCTGGAAGAGTCAAAGAATTTCCAAAATTATAAAGGTGAAGAAAGTGTGGCAAAAAGGACAATTATCTGCAAATTCTCTGCTCTTTAAGTTAAATAATATACATTAATATGACATTGCAGTAAGACCTCAACTTACGAGCTCAACTGGTTCTGTGATGGAGCTCTTAACTCAAAACGTTTGTACCTCAAATCAACGTCTCCCATTGAAATAAATTGAAATCCATTTAATTGGTGCTTGGCTCCCCAAAACAGTACATGTAACATGCTTGGGCATGAAGTGGTGAAAGACGAAGAGGACACATTCCTCGCCAGTTGCAGCAACTATCTATATTTAATCCCGATGCCGGACCATTACTTTTTTAATTCAGCTTGTCTGCGATTTCCGCAGCACATAGCATTTCAAACAGCTAGCTGTCAATCACTCCCAGCACGGGAAAGAAGCACCTCCTACTACTGACTTGTGATTGGACAGAGTGCGCAGTTCTCTGTCACATGACTATTTTCCATATGATTTGCGTTTTTATAAAGGAGGCGTGGCCTGGACGTGGTCTGGAAGTGCCAAGCCAAGCAATCTCTTGCGGCCAATTTCTGGATTTGAACGTGCGTCTATTTTTAGTAGGAAAGCCACGCAACTGTTGTTACATGAGGTCCGAGATGTTTGGGGCAGAACTTGCGGGGTTCAATGTGACATTTGCTATGCCAACTAATGGCTAATGGATGTTTGTAATTCAAACGTTTGCTTGCAACTTAAAGGGGTCATATTATGATTTTTTTCCTACGTATTAAACACTTCCTTGTGGTCTACATAACATGTAATGGTGGTTCTTTGGTCAAAATGTTGCATAGATTATGTTTTACAGATCATCTTCAAGCAGCTTTCTGACCGTCTTTTCAGGATGCATCGTTTAGTGGACTGTCTTATTTACGTGCCTCAGCTTCGACAGTGTCTTCTCCCCTTCATCCACGTTGTAGACGAAGACAGTGTCGAAACCGTTTGGTATCGCCTGCGTAGTTTATATGAAAATTATTAGAACTAGAGATGTCCGATAATATCGGACTGCCGATATTATCGGCCGATAAATGCTTTAAAATGTAATATCGGAAATTATCGGTATCGGTTTCAAAATTATCGGTATCGGTTTCATAAAGTAAAATGTATTACTTTTTAAAACTCTGCTGTGTACACGGACACAGGGAGACGTGCAGAGCGCCAATAAACCTTTGCATGCCGGCCCAGCCACATAATATCTACGGCTTTTCACACACACAAGTGAATGCAACGCATACTTGGTCAACAGTCATACAGGTCACACTGAGGGTAGCCGTATAAACAACTTTAATACTGTTACAAATATGCGCCACACTGTGAACCCACACCAAACAAGAATGACAAACACATTTCGGGAGAACATCCGCACCGTAACGCAACATAAACACAACAGAACAAATACCCAGAACCCCTTGCAGCACTAACTCTTCCGGGACGCTACAATATACACCCCCCGATACCCCCTACCCCCCCCAACCCTGCCCACCTCAACCTCCTCATGCTCTCTTAGGGAGAGCATGTCCCAAATTCCAAGCTGCTGTTTTGAGGCATGTTAAAAAAAAATAATGCACTTTGTGTGTCATGTCTGTGATCATGTTTTTGTTTAGTTATGTTCTGCTTGGTTTTTGGACACTTTTTAGTTCCTGCTTTCACTCCCTTGCCTTGTCACCATGACTACTCATTAGTTTCACCTGTCTCACGTTTTGCACTCGCGCACCTGTCACTAATCATGTCGGTATTATTTAAGCTTTCAGTTGCAGGCAGTCTGGCTGGCGACATTGAATTCTGCTACTTCTGACACCCATGCTATCCTTTGCTTCCTGTTGATACCATAGTTCATGCTCCATGCTTTCCTAGTAAGTTTTTGTTTATGACCATAGTTCAGTTCATGTGTTGACGTTTTTTTGTTTCATAGCCAAGTTTGTTCTCTGCCTGTGCGCGCCTTTTGTTTGCACCCTATTTTTGTAGTTTATAGTGTTAAAATAAAAATGTCTTTACCTGCACGTCTTGTCCACTCCAACCTTCCTTGCAACTCGGGAAAACGAACAACCCATAGACCATGTCTTGACATTGTGACTTCAATAATAAATATGGCAGTGCCATGTTGGCATTTTTTTCCATAACTTGAGTTGATGTTTTTTGGAAAACCTTGTTACATTGTTTAATGCATCCAGCGGGGCATCACAACAAAATTAGGCATAATAATGTGTTAATTCCACGACTGTATATATCGGTATCGGTTGATATCGGAATCTGTAATTAAGACTTGGACAATATCGGAATATTGGATATCGGCAAAAAAGCCATCTCTAATTAGAACGACACGAGTGTTGCTGGCCTTGCTTTTTCTTTAAGTACACTTTTTTCCGCGCACCTCTTTATTTTAGTTTTATTAATTTTTTTGGAGAGTGCGTGTTTTTCCTGTATTTTGTAGTTTTTGTTTCCATGTCGAGTTTACTGACATCTATACGTTGGAACTGTACGCTACTTTGTATTAGAAATGCCAACAGTGGAGGATGCATGTGCATGTACGAGCCAGTCTGCCCCACAACAAGACGATAGAGAGAAAAAAAGAGTTTATTGACGTCACAATTGGGGACAAATGTCCCAATTGGGGTAAATTCCAAAGGGTTCGTTTGGAGGAAATATGAAAAAAGGCAAGATTGTTTTATAAATATCTCCGCCCTGCCTCCATAGTTTGATTTCAAATTTTAGGGACTTACGCAGATCCCAAATACACAAAACCGCTACCAATAGGTAAGAAAAGTTGGTTTTGCAAAATAGTTCCTATTGAAAGCATACCAATTAGCTAAAAGACAGCTCTTTTCCCAAAACACTCTTACTGTGAAGTACCACTGTACTTGTATTTAAAAGCATGCTGGAACAAATTAATGGCATTTCAATTCAATTTGATGGAGAAAATGTGAGCATATGTTTGCATAACTGTACTTGATTGAAAGTGTGGCATAGCCTTGTCAATCACGCACCTATTTGAAATCTAAATCCCCTCCAATGTTTTTGTTTCCTGCCAGCACCAATCCCCTGTGTCTGGGTCTGTTCCTGTGACTTAATGCAAAATTGAAGAGCTTTGCTTTCAAGTGTGTTTGAAGAAGAGCAAAGACAAACAGAAACAGCACCATATGGTGCAGTGCTTATTCAACAAATCTAGACTCTTTTAGCAGTTTTTTTCCCCAACACATCATGACACGTTACGCCTATCACATATGCGTTGTCCTTTGGATAAAACACCATTAGCGCGCAGCTGAATCACTTTGATGCTTCACACATATTGGCCACACATTGCATTCTGAAATTCTACATTAAAGTATTTGCAGACGTATTTCCCACAACCACATGTGCAGATATGTACACGTATACAATTCTACTCCGTTGCGTGCATATGCGTCTTCTCGTAAAGTGTGAGAGTCATTTTCTTCTAATTGCTACATGACTTCAGATTAAAGGTTCATTCACGTGTCCTCCAAGCCTAACCCATCTGTACATATGTCTGTAAAAAAAAAAAAAAACATTTTTACTGCCACACGTTGGAACTTGACTGTATTCTTGTTTAAAAATGTACGCAAAAAACTCCTAAGCAAGGATCTTACCTGGAGGTCAAAGGTTGTATGTGTGACCTACAGGTACAAAGTTTCTCAGATGGATTGTATTCTATTTTTTTGCCACACCCATCCTTTCCGATTGCTGTTGCAGAGTAATTGTACTCTTCTTCCACATTGGCCACGGAAACATGATGTGCACTGCGACTCCATAAACTAATAAGACTTAAGTTTATTTTAAAAGGTTTTAAATTGTTTAGTTGTATTACATTAGATCAGGGGTGTCCAAAGTGCGGCCCGGGGGCCATTTGCGGCCCGCAGGTAATTTTTTAACGGCCCCACGGCACATTTTAAAAATACGATTGAAAAAAATAAAAAACATTAAAAGTGGTATTTAAAGAGCAAACAGGTGAACTGTAACAAGAAAATGTAACAATGTTTACTCTAATAACACAAAGCTGCCATGTAGGCTCTTTCTTTCTTTAAAAAATAATAATGAATCAAAATCAATGTCATTATGAATTATTGACCTATTCAAGGCTCCAATTACGTCACATTAAATATTTTGAGATATTTTTGGGGCAAAATGTTGCATATTTTGTGTTTGCCATATAAAAAACGAGCTGTTTTTTTTTTTTAAAGAAGGGCCTAAAACGAACAAACAAAAAACATAAATAACAATAAAACGTATAATTGACAGATAGATCTGAAGTTGATCTCGAGATTATTGTGTTAAAAGTAAACAGTAAAAAAATAAAAAATAAAAATTATTTTTTAACACTTTTATGAGTAGCACCCTTTTGGATCCCCTACAATTTTAGTGTGATTAGTTTTTAAGTGTCATTGCTCAAAAAATAACAATGAATTAAAATCAATGGTGTTATGAGTTATTGACCTTTTTAAGGCTCCAATTATTATATAATCTCAAATATCCCACTTAAAAATTTTATTGGGTGAAAATATTGCATATTTTGTGTTTTTTTCATTAAAAAAAGGGGTTTCTTTGACAAAAAGAGCATACGACTTAAATCTTTAAAAACGTTATATTGACAGATAGACCTAATGTTGATCTAGAGATTTAAAAACTTGAATAATAACACAAATAATAATACTGAATAATGACACATTTTTTATATTTTTTGGACCAAAACCCTTTGGGGTCCCCGGGATCAAGCCTGAGTGGAGGCCTAAATGTATATTTTTTATATATATATTGTATTGGTTTTTAAAATAAAAAATATCAAAATGGCCCCTGCTAGCTTTGATTTTTCAATGTGCGGCCCTCAGTGGAAAAAGTTTGGACACCCCTGCTTCAGATGCTTCGAATACCAGATGTTGACATATTTGCATGAAGACATTTCGGATTTCCTGTGACTGTGAAGCAAATCCTCATCCAGCAATTGTGGACGATAATGCAGTAGAATTATTATCATTCATATTGCTGGGACGTGTCGGTTGTATCACATTACAAGATAAATGGACTTCTGTCAAAACGAGTGTCGCTAGCGACATTAGGATCTATTTCTGCCTGCCCGTGCATGCTTGCCTGAGACGAGTTTGTGCATTGATTAATGGGCAGGAGCCTGACAGGCCAATAAGAAAAGTCCCCTCAGGACACAGACACTCACTCTGTAACGCTGCCTCTGCAGGCCCCGTCTCATCTCTGGACTTTCACTTATGTGCTGCTGACTTTTGGTTGTCTTGTGCTACATTCAGTACGTGTCCGTGCACTAAATTAGTCCAACTTCTCAAATAGTTTGACTCTAAATAAGCCTCCTACAGCCCATGGAAACACCTTAATCCAGAGGTGTCCAAAGTGTGGCCCGGGGGCCATTTGCGGCCCGCCACACATTCTGGAAATGCTATTGCAAAAATAAACAAAGAACATTCAAAAAAGTGGAATGAGGTGAAATCTAACTAGAACAAGATGACCCAAAGCTGCCATGCAGGCTGGTTTTTTTTATTTTGTCTTTTTTTTTCTTTTTTTGCCATTGCTCCAAAAATAATAATAATAATGACAAAAAAATCCATGTTATAATGAATTATTTTCAAGGCTCCAGTTACTTAAAATATTTCACTTTAAAAGGTCTTATGCGGTAAATATTGCATATATTGTGTATATGCCATATAAAAACATCAAAGTTTTATTTGACAAAAGAGCATAAAACAAACAAAATAATAGTTCAAACGTAAAATCGACAGATATATCCATACTTGCCAACCCTCTCGTTTTTAGCGGGAGACTCCCGGTATTCAGCGCCTCTCCCGATAACCTCCCGGCAGAAATGTTCTCCCGACAAACTCCCGGTATTCAGCCGGAGCTGGAGGCCACGCCCCCTCCAGCTCAATGTGGACCTGAGGTGGGACAGCCTGTTCTCACGTCCGCTTTCCCACAATATAAACAGCTTGCCTGCCCAATGACGTCATAACATCTATGGTTTTTAGAGAGTAGAGTGCACAACTGCGCACACAACAAGGAGACGAAGCAGAAGAACGAGGAAGTTACAGACATGGCGACGCCGTCGACAAGCAAGATGAAGAAATACGCTTGCAAGTTCCAAAACGAAAGGAAACAAGAATTTCAGTTCATCCAGGACAGTTCGAAGGGGAAGGGGTATGTATGTTGCCTGTACATTATGTAGAACAGACTTCTCCATTGAACACGGTGGCCGAAATTATATACTCATTCATGAACGGAGAAGTTAAACAGGACAATGCTGCCATCTACTGGATAGCCTCCGGTACACTGAAATTCAAGTATTTATTTTATTTATATGTATAATAAAATAAATATATATATATATATATATATATATATATATATATATATATATATATAACTACAATTCACTGAAAGTCAAGTATTTCATACATATATATATATATATATATATATATATATATATATATATATATATATATATATATATATATATATATATATATATATATATATATATATATATATATATATATATATATACATATATATTTGAAATACTTGAGTTGGTGAATTCTAGCTGTAAATATACTCTCCTCTTAACCACCCGCATTCCCTCCCCTCCCCCCCCCCCCCACCCCCCCCACCCGACCACGTTATGTTTTGAAAATGATAAATATGAAAATGGCCCCCACATGCTTTAATTTTTCCATGTGCGGCCCTCAGTGGAAAAAGTGGACACCCCTGCCTTAATCGGATCGTGTTGGGTTTTTGAAAAGTCAGACTAACACACCTGGATTATGCGATTGAAAACCAGATCGAGAAACGAGTTCTTTTGGGGAATATACTTGCTTTTAAATTGAATTATTACTTAATCGTTTTAAATTATTGTTGACCTGTTGTGGTATGACTGCTGTTGTTCTGTTGTATTGTCTCGTTGTAACTACTATTGTAACTTTGTTTGTGCTGCCCTCTTTGTCAGGTCGCTCTTGAAAAAGAGATTTTAATCTCAATGAGTCTTTACCTGGTTAAATAAAGGAAATTGAATCTCTCAAGGGTGGGTGTGTGGCAGGAGAGGACCCTTCGTATTGCGCAAGCGCCAGTCTCAACATGCGGGAAACAAACCTGAAGCAGATACCTTTTTAAAAAATCGTAGCAACGATTGTAATTTGCTTTACAAATTAAATGAACAAAACATTTTGAAGTGCATCGATGGTAGAAAAAAAGAAACCGAGATTTATTTAAGAAGGCAGCTACGGAAATGTAGAATACCGGCTTCATTCGGACTCCCGAACAAAATACGAATGAGATAAAATAGAACGAAGCAGGTATATTAAAGGCGAATAACAAAAGGTACACAGACCTCTTCACGCTGCATTTCTACAAGCCAACTGGTTCACTCGATTGGGAGAGTGGCCATGCCAGCAACCTGAGGGTTCCTGGTTCGATTCCCAGCTTCTAACAACCTAGTCACGTCCGTTGTGTCCTTGAGCAAGACACTTCACTTTTGCTCTTGATGGGTCGTGGTTAGTGCCTGCGGCAGCTGCCGCCATCAGTGTGTGAATGTGTGTTTGTGAATGGGTGAATGTAGAAATAGTGTCAAAAGCGCTTTAGGTAGAAAAGCACTATACAAGTATAGCCCATTTACCATTTACTTTCCGCACAACTGGCAAGATAGTCCAGAACAATAGCAACTAACCTCCTAATATCAGTCGGGGCACAAACCGTCTTTCCCTTCAGATTTAAAACTCCTTCCATCAATCCACAGAGCATTTTGGATTAACTTTGAGGCATTCAAAAGTTTTGTTTCGATAATTCCTTCGAAAAAAACTCCTCTGCCGGTCTTTCATTGCATCCGCCCCGATTCATTCTCGGTAGTAGCGTCATGTTCGTAGCGCAAACCAAGATCATTTCATGATCATGTCTGCTATTTAACATCAGCATAGCCATCACAGACTTAATATTTGTAATCTGTGCCAAAATTACAGCGGACATCAGTTAAAACAAGTTGTAAGGATCCGCAAATAGCTAAAAGCAAATGGCGCCCCCAAGTGTATGGGAGGCACATGGCGTATGACCATCCCATCCATCCATTTTCTATCGCTTGTCTCTCTCGGAGTGGCGGGTGTGCTGGAGTCTATCCCAGCTACGTTCAGGCAGAAGGTGGGGTACAAAAAAAACAGCTTTCTGAGAAATCAGACTAGTTTGTGCATGGATATGTAGTGACTGATCTGTTAATGTTGAATGTAGAAAAACATTAATATTCCTGCATATGAAGTCATGTGCAACACTTTGGGTGTGACATGTCCCCTGCACTTTTGTACGCTATATTAAATAGCGTAAAGGACCCAGCAGAAAACGAACTCTCAAGCTGAAGCCTGTTTCCTTTTAGACCGCCCACAAACTCATCAGATTGGCTCTACGGTTTCTGCTGTCACTCCATCTGGTTGTGGCCATGAGTTTGCATTCATCTGCCACTGTAAGTTGGCAAAGTACTGGCAGAGATCTGAAACTTGCGTCCCATAATTGTGGCCCTCTACTTCAAAGTTTAGTGTAGATGAGGCCTACACACCCTGGGTGGTTATAGTGTAATATATTATTGCAATCTTGAATTCCACTACCAAGAACACTAAGTACAACAATAACTGTAAAAACACAAAACTACAGCACAACAAACACAAATCATCACAAAGAGTAGCTACTTTAAAGCTGAAACGTCTCTGACCATCTCCTGGGGAACTCAAAATTAGAGATGGGCTAAACGGCCTAAAATCTACATATTATTTGTTATGTAAACAAGACTAGAAGCATTTCAAAACGGGTTACTAATAAAATATTGTGTCATTTACATTTATGTTATCTTGTCAAAACTATTATTCATCTACTTGTTAACTTACTGTTAATATATGGTTACTTTCTGTTGTAACATGTTATATCTACACTTCTGTTAAAATGTAATAATCACTTATTCTTCAATTGTTTGGATACTTAGCATTAGTCTTGCGTGATCCAATACCAAGTAGTTGCAGGGGCAGTACATTTGAAGTACATCTTACCGACATACTTCAAATGTTCAAGATCATTGAATAATCAAAATGTCTGATCACAACTATTATCAGACAAAAAACACAATTGGAGATTTAAATTATTTTCTACTATTGGCTCTGATTTAAATCATTTGTGACTTATTTTCTGAGTTTGTAAACAATAACAAAAAAGAGAAAATATTTTGTGACGATAAAAAGTCGGTAAGAGATTCTCATGGTCCCATTCCTGGATGGATCTCGTGTAAGAGGAAGAGGGAGGAGTAATAATTTTGCAATGCAGTTTGCTAAAAATGATGGAAAGCGCCACTCTACATAGCAACTGACGCTGTTGTCAAAGTTGGAATTGCCACAAAATACATTTTAAAATTAAGGACGCCTTTGTTCACTTGACGCTGTCAGATTTGTAGAATGAGAATGTGTCATCAACATTATCTCGATATAGCGATAGTATTAAAAGTTCTATCGTCGGGCCAATTTTGTATAATTTTATAGTACATCGTCTATATCGTGCAACCCGAGTCAAACTATATCACATTTTTACATTAAAGTGTACATCTATGACTTAAGGCCTACCATACCTCAGGGTCACTATAGCTGCTGGTAAAAGTAGTGAACACATTTAGTCACGTGCTTAGAACGTGATTCTGTAGTGAATAATTTTGTGAGCCCCACCGCCTTACACAGACACTACCTCCAGCGGCCCCCAGTTAAATTGAGTTTGAGAACCCTGCTGAAAGCATTTAATAGGTATTACCTTTTTAAATTAGCTTGTTGCAAACCATGTGTGAAAATGTCAATTTTATAAATGCAGAAATTACTGATCATAGATACAGTGGAACCTCGATTTACGAACCCTGCTATTTGCGAACTTTTCGGTTTACAAACTTTTAGATCGCGCCAATTATGCCTCTGTGTGCGAACGCTTCATTTATTCATCTTCTTGCTTCTTCGTATTTTGTGCTTGCTCGTATTGAAGAGATTGAGGAAGCCAGCTTTGTAGCACAGCAAGTTTTTAATTGTGATGAGAACTCAAAGGACTTTTCTGGAAAAAGATTCCAAAGCTGACTTATTTCACAGCTGAGGAGAAGACTACCTCTCGTCCAGGGGCGTCTCTTCTATTCCTCTGTCTGCTTGTTTTTCTTCTCTCATGAGATGCTTCTCACGAGAGGACCTCTGCCATTGTTAATTTACTGTAATTGGATCTCAATTTTTATAATGTTTATTATTGTAGCAATATGGTTGTTAAAGTTAAGGATTTCTGATTGTTTGTGAGGGCACCAAAGGGACTTCGGTGTGTGTGTGTTGGCAGAGCAACACACAGCACATTTTAGCTTGTCGTTGTTGTTTTTTTGGCCTGTTAATAAAAAGAAAGTTTCCTCACCTTGTTTTTATATTTGTTTGATATACAGTACTGTATAGCACTTTATATTGGGTTCAAATCGTACAAACCTTAACTAAAGTATGGACTTTTGTTTAGGCTGCAACCCATTAATACCGTTTACATTGTTTCTTATGGAAAGATTTGTTTCACTTTACAAACTTTTCGATTTACAAACCCCCTTCAATAACCGATTAAATTTGGAAATCGAGGGTCCACTGTAGGTATGTCTTACTTGTTTGTGTGCTTTGTTCACAACAAATTACAATATGTGTGAAGGTAATAAAATGTGAGTTTTACATTTGACAAGTTATCACAGGCAGAGGCGCAATTGAAAGTGATGATTTATGGTTTCCTTGCTGTGTGTGGCTAAGTCTCTAGAGGACTGCTATATTTCATCCCCCACCTCTTGTTTGGACTTGTGGGGGTCCATCTGCCGAATCCAGGTCCACTAAGGACCACCCTGAGGTGCCACTGTTTAGGTTGCTTTTTAAACAGTGTGAAATGTGTACTGCGTTATTTATGGTAATTCCATCTTGCCAGTGTGTTGTAAAGTAATTGTATAAGTGTTGCCTGGTTAATTTACCAACTATTCAAGTATTCATAGCATTCAGATGACCGGAATTTCACTAACAAGTTGTCTTTCTGTAAATGTTCTCCTGAAATTGAATTTGCCAGTCATTTCCCATAATATGAATTTGTTTTTGAGTAATAAGATAACTAACTGTACTTGGAACACCCCCTTTCCATCGCCGGACTCAATATGCTCACCCTTTTGGAGTAATGTCATCTACAGAACTGGAGCCCATTTCCCTGCACACGTAGTGTGGATAAAGGCATAAAGAACTATTATTTTGATCACTTAATTGCATATGTTTGTCGCCCTGGTCCTGATTACTTCAAAACTCGAAGTAAAAAAATATGAGCACAAAAGAAATATAAAGAATCACCATTTTCATACATCCCTGTTTTTCCGTCTCATTTTCAATAAGGTTTTCATGTTTCCTCATGCTCTTTCAGCATTTCCTCATTTGGAAAAGTATGCAAGCTAAACCCTTTTAGTTGTTTTGCTGCAACCTGCAACAATGCATCTGGCAGACAATTGTGATAATTCCTTCAAATTCTGTGCGAAAATATCATGATTCGTCATAAAGATGCCACAAAAACACAAACAATATGAAATTGCGTCCCGTCTTCTGTAGGTGACGTTAGCAGGCTGATGCAGGCTCACCCACATTTTCGTGCTACAATGTGCTGAAACTCATTCGAAAACAAGCCTAAAATCACTCCTGTGCCTTTTGTGTGGAGAATTTACCTGTAGACATTATTTTCAAGAACTATGAAATGAGTGCCAATGTTGTCAGCATTAAATGGGCCCTTAAATCTACATTTAAAGGGGTCATATTATGATTTTGTTCTACATTTGAAATACTTCCTTGGAGTCTACATAACATGCCATGGTGTTTCTTTGGTCAACATTTTGCATAGATTATGTTTTACAGACCATCTTCAATCTACTTTCTGAATTAAAAAAGGGTATCCCTCTTTTTTGGGTGGTCTTATTTACATGACTCCAATTTGACAGCCTCTTCTCCCCGCCATCTTTGTTGTAGTTTTTTAGCACTTCCACAGCAAGCCTACAGATAGACTAAGTTTGAAGCATACACAACTTTGCATTAGAAATGGTGACAGCGGAGGATTCATGTGCAAAGATTAAAGTACCAATGATTGTCACACACACACTAGATGTGGTGAAATTTGTCCTGTGCATTTGACCCATCCCCTTGGGGAGCAGTGGGCAGCAGCGGCGCCGCGCCCGGGAATCATTTTGGTGATTTAACCCTCAAGGGTTGGAGTTGGGGGTTAAATCACCAAAATGATTCCCGGGTACTTTAATCTTAATCTTAATAATGTACGAGCCAGTCTGCCCCTCAACGAGAGGATAGCGAAAAATAAAGGCACTTATTGAGTACAACGTCGGACTACAAAGGTGCAAAGGTCTTCGGGTAAAACTTTAACATGCATGTAAAGTTTTACAATTGGGGAAAATTCTTAACGGATCAGAATTATGAAAGAAGGCAAAATTGTTTTGTAAATATCTCTGCCATACCTCTATAGTCTGATTTCAAATGTTCGTGGCATATACAGATTCCTAATAGACAGCAGGTACCAATAGGTAATACAAGTTGGTTTTGCATAATAAGGCCCTTTAAAACACTTTCTTGAGGTCTAGCTAATATGTATAGGATACGCTATTAGTTACTTTTATAACCAGCTTTTTGAGTTTGTAAGATGTTTGTTTGGGGATGTGTTCACAGATTGCAAATTAATTTATCTTTTGATTTATGTTTTTAAAATTGTTCAAAAATGCATCTTGAATTGTCACCGCAGTTTGTTTTTCCAGATACGGTCAAAAATAAACTTCATCAACGTGACATAGATACCTTTGGTCACAATATTAGGAACACCCTGATTGATGCAGACATTGAATTTAAAAAAGCTGCTTATAGCAGAATTTATGTCATGCCATATCGCACGTCGGTGTTATTATGCACATGCCAAGATTACCTTATTTTTTGGACTGTAAGGCCCACATAAAATCCTTTCATTTTCTCAAGAATCCACATTGCGCCTTATAACCCGGTGCGCCTAATGTACGGAATAATTCTCATTGTGCTTACCGACCTCGAAGCAATTTTATTTGGTACATGGTGTAATGATAAGTATGACCAGTAGATGGTAGTCACACATAAGAGATACGTGTAGACTGCAATATGACGCCAGAAAACAACATCAAAACTTTAAATGTTCCATTGAAAATAAAGAACATTACACACAGCCCATTACGGCTACTGTAGTCAGAGATACAAGTATTACTATGGTGTGTGTATAAGGACCGCAAAATGGCACCCATTAGCAGACATATTATTTGGCATCTTGTTTCACAATATTATGCAAAAGCAACTTTTCTTACCTTGTGGTACCTGCTGATCTGTATTTGAGATCTGCATAAGTCCTGAAAATTTGCTTATGTAGTCCACTGTAGTCCGTGGCGATACCGTAGTCGATAAGTTTCTTCTTTGTCTCTCTCTTCTTGTTATGTGACATTCATCCTCCGCTGTTGCCATTTCTAATATAAAGTAGCGTAAAGTTCTAACTTATATCTCGCTATGGAAGTGCTAAAAACTACCAAAGTAGTGAGTTTACATAATTCACCCACGGAACTTTAGTTATTAGAGAGTTTTGGTCGGACCGTTTTTCAAGGGACACATTTCCGGTGTTGTTGCACTAGTGAGCCACAGATAGGGATGATACTCGAAACCGGTTTTCCCGGTTGTTCGATAAGAAAAGAACCGAGTCCTCGGACTCGAATCCCTTTTTGAGAACTGGTACCCGTTATCGAGACCACTATAGTAAAGAAAAAGAGTTGGTTCTTTATTCGAATCCCTCGGAACGAATCCCGTCCCGACCAGAAATGCTCTGTGTGACATCACAAGAAATGACGTCACGTAGCTCAGTCATTAGGCGCAGATAGCGAAAGCGGGAAAAACAATGGACCAGAAAAAGCGCTCCAAGGTGTAATAAAGTTCAAAACAAAAGGTATAATCCAATGAATAACTTTACTGAGAGATTTGAGCAGGGTACAAACACATGACGAACACTTTTACGACCAACCGGAAACATAGCAACCAGGCTAGCAACGCACCTCCTTTACGGCAGCTGTCGCAACGTTCTTAAAGCAACCACAGCACATACATATATGACATCTACCTTTTTTAACTTTTGTTTTTCTTTCCTTGTAAACAAAACAAAATCACACTGTATATGTGTTGTCTGTCTAATTATAAATAATGCTGACGAGGCGTGTTGGCTGAGTTCTTGACATTTACTTTCACAGCGTGGTTATTACCTCATTCTTAGCTGCCGGGTGGTGACTGCAACAACACTTTTCGGGGCTACCGCGCATGCTCGTCACTCCCGTTGCATGCTGGGTACTGTAGTTGTTATATTCCCTAGCCTAGCTCATAACATCACATCTTTCTCCCTATAAAGAAATAATGTTAACTCAATAAAGTGTATTTCTTTTTTTAGCTTTAACTTTTCATTTTTTAGCACTGTAACCACATTTGCAAACAACTTTTCTCTTCATAGAATTTTCTTTCAATAAAGAAATATAGTGCAAAAATGTCACAGCGTCATAACAAACAGTTATGCCAAATAGCAGCAGAAGTGCACTTTTTGGAGAGCTGTATTATTTTCAGTTTTGTGCCCAAGGGACTGATTTTATTTAACACTATATTATTATTTATACACCTATAGTGATCACAGAGACAGGTTGTTTTTGTGTTACTGTATATATTTGTTTTTCTGAAAAATCCCACTTAATATACTTTGGGTAACAACAGTCAATATTTGTTTATTTTATTTTATTTTTTTAGGGGGGTAACAGTCAATATTTTTTTAAATAAATAAATGATAAATGGGTTATACTTGTATAGCGCTTTTCTACCTTCAAGGTACTCAAAGCGCTTTGACAGTATTTCCACATTCACCCATTCACACACACATTCACACAATGATGGCGGGAGCTGCCATGCAAGGCGCTAACCAGCAGCCATCAGGAGCAAGGGTGAAGTGTCTTGCCCAAGGACACAACGGACGTGACTAGGATGGTAGAAGGTGGGGATTGAACCCCAGTAACCAGCAACCCTCCGATTGCTGGCCCGGCCACTCTACCAACTTCGCCACGCGATTTTATTTTTTTCCTATATAATAAAAGTGAGCTTTTGTTAAACCAAATATTGTGTGTTTTTTCCATATACAACAACCTATCTGGACTCGATACGAGAATCGATAAGGAATCGGTTCCATAAGAGGATTCGATAATAGACTTGAACTCGATAATTTCTTATCAAACATCATCCCTAGCCACGGATGAGGAGATGCTGCTCCGTTATTGATTTAAATAAAGTCTGAATGTGAACAAGGGGATGGGTCAAATGCAAAGGACAAATTTCACCACACCTAGTGTGTGTGTGACAATCATTGGTACTTTAACTCAACTTTAACTTATCCTATGGTCCAGAAAATACGGTAGATGAAAATAATACATTATCCTACCTTTTGTTGCGTTTCCTCATAGCCTGAAGCAGCAAAGATTGAACTCCTCCCTGTAAGGCATCCTAAACTGCATGCAAGCTCACACATGAACCTTATGATTTGACGTTTGGCATTTTTTGACACGAGTACAGAAAAGACAGCATTTATCATTTATCATATCATCATATCATATCATCATATCATATCATTTATCACTTTAAGCTGCTGGAGTGTTGCCCAGGGCATACACTATATTGCCAAAAGTATTTGGCCACCCATCCAAATGATCAGAATCAGGTGTCCTAATCACTTGGCCCGGCCACAAGTGTATAAAATCAAGCACATAGGCATGGAGACTGTTTCTACAAACATTTGTGAAAGAATGGGGCGCTCTCAGGAGCTCAGTGACTTCCAGCTTGGAACTGTCATAGAATGCCACCTGTGCAACAAATCCAGTCTTGAAATTTCCTCGCTCCTAAATATTCCAAAGTCACCTGTCAGCTTTATTATAAGAAAATGGAAGAGTTTGAGAACAACAGCAACTCAGCCACAAAGTGGTAGGCCACGTAAACAGACAGAGAGGGGTCAGCGGAGGAATTATGGTGTGCGGTTGTTTTCAGGAGTTGGACTTGGCCCCTTAGTTCCTGTGAAAGGAACTTTGAATGCTCCAGGATACCAAAACATTTTGGACAATTCCATGCTCCCAACCTTGTGGGAACAGTTTGGAGCGGGCCCCTTCCTCTTCCAACATGACTGTGCACCAGTGCACAAAGCAAGGTCCATAAAGACATGTATGACAGAGTCTGGTGTAGATGAACTTGACTGGACTGCACAGAGTCCTGACCTGAACCCGACAGAACTCCTTTGGGATTAATTAGAACGGAGACTGAGAGCCAGGCCTTCTCGACCAACATCAGTGTGTGACCTCACCAATGCTCTGTTGGAAGAATGGTGGAAAATTCCTATAAACACACTCCGCAACCTGGACAGGTTTCCCAGAAGAGTTGAAGCTGTAATAGCTGCAAAAGGTGGATCGACATCATATTGAAGCCTATGGGTTAGGAATGTGATGTCAAGGCAGGTGGCCAAATACTTTTGGCAGTATAGTGTACCTGTGACAGTCAAGACAATCCAAGACTTATTTCGTCTCAAAGTATCTCCCTTTTTGTAATGAAACTCATTTTTGAGAGAGAACCAAATACTTTTGCCCTGGCTGAAGAAGGGACATGCAAATATTGATACACTGAAGGAAGGAAGGTGGAAGAAATAAAACCTGAATGAAGGAATTTGTCGAATAAAGATATGCTTGTCTTGCTGAACAGTCGGGAAAAAAATGGTCTCGCTCTCCTTTCCACCAAAATCCTGTTGTTTTACAATCTGTCAAAAAGTATACCTGTCTGTTTAGACCGGCCACACAAGTAATGTTCCGTGCATATGCAGAAACACGGGAAATTGTGTCGAAGACAGGAAAGAAAATGACTTTAAACACTAAAACAAAGATTCCATCATGTTTGTGGAATGTCGTGGCTAGCAATATGGAAACAGAATCAAGTGGTTAGAAAAAAAATAAATAAATAAAAGAAAACCCGTCTGCGAAAGGGGGGAAAACTAGAGAGGTGGTAAAGGGAGACTCTGGAATTACACACTAAAGCCCCTTTAGACTCACACATGCGCACAAACACACACACACACACACAAATATATACTGAGACACTCGTCTTACGTCTTCCCTGCTGCGCAGTTAACCACATTGGGTTAAGGGTGGGGTTAGGGGTGGATGTAGAGAGGCACCACTGTAACAATCCTCCCTCAGTACTGTACTGTTAGACTTGAACTACCACTGCACCACTGTGGTCACTTTGACATCTCTTTTTCTGAGCGTTCTCAGGGGTCCAACGTGCTTGTATTATTATTATTTTACAGGGCAGCAATTGAGTCTGTTCTCATACATGGCCTGACATGGTGGCCCCCAGGGTCCACTGGCGGACATTGCCCCCTTCCGCAGGGCTGTAGAAAGAGGTCTGGGGGGGGCTAGACCCTTGTAATGTTTGAAGATTTTTGTTTCTGCCATTTAAATATGTAAGCTATAAAAAAAAATATATGTACAAGTTTCACTTTGGATATAATTGCATTAATTATAATGATTCATATTATCCACTGATGATAATCCTATGTGAAACAGCTGATCTCTATTTTAGACTCTAAAAACTCGACAGATTTATAATCATATTTAAGTTAATAATGACAGATGACAGATTATTTAAACATATGTATTCTGGCCATTTTATATTCAATTTGTTGGTACTTTTTTGTACAAATAAACAAAAATGTTTTCTTTTTTTCTAAACAAAATCAAATTATCTCGTCGAGTGTATCTGGATATGATCTAGATACTGTATGTCAATCCCATTTTTAAAAGGTAAAAACCTAGTTAAGGTGTTAGCATGTGTTTTTTAAAAAAAAAAAAACGGTTTTAACCAAAGTCATGCAAAGTTTGTTTTTTAGTGCATTGAAACTAGTGTTGTCCAATATTACCAATATTTTGATACCGGTACCAAAATTATTTTGATACTTTTCGGTACTTTTCTGTACTTTTTTAAATATAGGGGACCACAAAAAATTGCATTATTGGCTTTATTTTAACAAAATATCTTACGGTACATTAAACATATGTTTCTTATTGCAAGTTTGTCCTTAAATAAAATTGTGAGCATACTTAGACAACTTATCTTTTATTAGTAAGTAAGCAAACAAAGGCTCCTAATTTAGCTGCTGACATATGCAGTAACATATTGTGTCATTTATCATTCTAATATTTTGTCAAAATTATTAAGGACAAGTGGTAGAAAATGAATTATTAATCTACTAGTTAATATACTGTTAATATATGCTTACTTTCTCTTTTAACATTTTCTATCTACACTTCTGTTAAAATGTAATAATCACTTATTCTTCTGTTGTTTGATACTTCACATTAGTTTTGGATGATACCACAAATTTGGGTATCAATCCAAGTCGTTTCAGGATCATACATTGGTCATATTCAAAGTGCTCATGTGTCCAGGGACATATTTCCTGAGTTTATAAACATAATATACATTTTTTTTAAACGAAAGAAGATGTTGTGTTGCCAAAAAATATCGACGTATAATCATAGTAATATTGATTAGATACGCTACTGTACTTGGTATCATTACAGCGGATGTTAGGTGTAGATCCACCAATGTTGTTTGTTTACATTGTGATGCCAGGGAGCTACGGTGTGTAGTGAAGCATGTTTAGATATTCCTCGTCCTGCAGGGATGATACTTGTAAGAAACTTACTTTATTTGTCGCCATGGAGGCGAGGATTAGTGATTTAGAAGTAGCTAAAACACTGCCGACTGGGGCTGGACTTTAGCCGCTAGCTAGCTAGCCATGTCTTAATGCACCTCTTCTGGTGGGCGTTTGGGTGTTATAACTTCACCTTTATCGTTAGTTTTTAAGCCAAAATGCGTCCGTTCTCCCTTTTCTGTCTACACACTGTGTCTGCTTGTAAGTACTCCGTGATTGTACACTGCTCGTAAACCAGGGGGGTGTGGACCGGTACTTTTCAGAGGCGGTATAGTACCGAAAATTATTCATTAGTATCTCGGTACTATACTAATATCGGTATATCGTACAACCCTAATTGAAACATACCATTTCTGTGTGTATGGGGCAGTGAGGTTATACGTTGGGTATACAGTGGGATGGGGGTGCCCTTGAGGAGTCTTGTATTTGGGGACCCCTGCCCTCACGCTTCCTCAGCAGGGCCAGGACAATTATAACAGACAGCTACCAGCCAGGACACTACTTCTTTGAGCTGCTGCCCTCTGGCAAGAGGTATAAAGCAGCAAAGGCTGGAACAAAAAGAATGAAGGACAGTTCATTCCTCATTAGCCATGGACACACCCGCTAAGGACTAAATAGCTTATTCATTCATGTATTTGGTCACACGCACACACACAACGTGTAGTATGTATGGAGAGTGACTGCTTCCAACAGATGGTTGACAGTTTAGTCGTAATGTTGTTTTTACAATGACAATAATCTATCTCTCAAATACTTAAAAAAGTTCTGTCAATCTCTCAACAGTGTGGCGGAAGGTGCACAATGTCAAAGATTCAGCCTGTAAATCACAGGCAGACAAGTGAGGTGTGTGACGGAAAACACTGACAGGCCGCTCCTGATCACGCCTCCACTTTCACGGTATTAATAACTGTAGCTGCATCACGGTGAAAGCACACTGGGCTGTCCTCACATCATTGACATTTCTTTCCTCTCAGTCTTTCAATGGGACATGGGAGCTTAGATCTTTAAAGGCAAATTGCTTGCATAATGGATGTTTCCAAAAATACAGAGTAGGCAGGCACGCTGACCGAGGTTTTGGCGGCGTGCCCCAGCGTGGGCTCCGGGCCAGCCCTTCTGACTGCACATTCTCTCCTCTGGACTAGTCATGCCTGGAGAGGCTTGATGAGAGCAGCAAGGCGACCTTTATTCTTCGAGCTCACCCACTTCATCCCCCTGATTACACAGCCTACTGAACATCACACTCACCTCTATGAGGGATTTTCCTGACGTTGAATGACCTTTCCGACTACGTTTCCGTTTTCCTGAACTGACCTCCTGCACCAGCATCTGGTAAAATGTAGGCTAATGCCAGTGATTGGTTTACAGTTTCATAAAAAGGGCTATTGTTTGTCGAAGTGGTTTTCAGCCTGCTGTTTCCCCTCACCTGGCACTAATCATGCTTAGAGTCCCTGGAGAGACATTGTCTCCAGGTTCTGTTTCGTGTGTTGTCTTATAAAAATCTTCCACTGCTATATACTTAAGGTCACCTATCTTGGAAACCATGATCTGCTTCTACCGTTCCTTTGAGACAGATTAGGGGGATCTCCTCTTACAGAGCACATGTCAAAAAAAATGGTTGAATAGCTCGGAGCTGCTGAGTCTGTGGTCCTTAAAGGCCTACTGAAATTAAATGTTTTTTATTTAAACGGCAATAGCAGATCCATTCTATGTGTCATACTTGATCATTTCGCGATATTGCCATGTTTTTGCTGAAAGGATTTAGTAGAGAAAATCGACGATAAAGTTCGCAACTTTTGCTCGCTGATAAAAAAAAAGCCTTGCCTGTACCGGAAGTAGCGTGACGTCACAAGCGGTAGTGCTGCTCACAATTCCCCGTTGTTTACAGTGGAGCTAGAGAGATTCGGACAGAGAAAGTGACGATTACCCCATTAATTTGAGCGAGGATGAAAGATTCGTAGATGAGGAACGTTACAGTGAAGGACTTGAGAGGCAGTGATGGACGTATCTTTTTTCGCTCTGACCGTAACTTAGGTACAATCTGGCTCATTGGATTCCACACTCTCTCCTTTTTCTATTGTGTATCACAGATTTGTATTTTAAACCATCTCAGATACTATATCCTCTTGAAAATGAGAGCCGAGAACGCGAAATGGACATTCACAGTGACTGAACATGTAAATACACGATTAATAATTCAGCTTTGCGAAGCTAAAAAAAATAGAAGCTAACCTAGCTACGTAGCCAACGTTATAGCAGCAGTCTCAAATGCAGATAGGAACTAAATTTAAAAAAAACCTGACTGGATGGATAGACAGAAGATCAATAATACTATTAAACCATGAACATGTAAATACACGATTAATAATATTCCGCTTGGCGAAGCTAAAAAAAACAGAAGCTAACCTAGCAACGTAGCCAACGCGATAGTGCCAGTCTCAAATGCAGATAGAAACTAAATATAAAAAAAACCTGACTGGATGGATAGACAGAAGATCAATAATACTATTAAACCATGAACATGTAAATACACGATTAATAATATTCCGCTTGGCGAAGCTAAAAAAACAGAAGCTAACCTAGCAATGTAGCCAACGCGATAGCGCCAGTCTCAAATGCAGATAGAAACTAAATTTTAAAAAACCCTGACTGGATGGATAGACAGAAGATCAATAATACTATTAAACCATGAACATGTAAATACACGATTAATAATATTCCGCTTGGCGAAGCTAAAAAAAACAGAAGCTAACCTAGCAACATAGCCAACGCGATAGCGCCAGTCTCAAATGCAGATAGAAACTAAATTAAAAAAAAACCTGACTGGATGGATAGACAGAAGATCAATGATACTATTAAACCATGAACATGTAAATACACGATTAATAATATTCCGCTTGGCGAAGCTAAAAAAAAACAGAAACTAACCTAGCAACGTAGCCAACGTGATAGTGCCAGTCTCAAATGCAGATAGAAACTAAATTTTAAAAAAACCTGACTGGATGGATAGACAGAAGATCAATAATACTATTAAACCATGAACATGTAAATACACAATTAATAATATTCCACTTGGCGAAGCTAAAAAACAGAAGCTAACCTAGCTGCGTAGCTAACTTAGATGCGGCGGCGGGCGTTGTACGCTTTTGACGACACCCCGGCCGCCATCAGAGTCTGCAAGAAACATATATTTCCCCAAAGTTACGTACGTCACATGCACATATCGACACGCACGTACGGGCAATCGATCAAATGTTTGGAAGCCAAAGCTAGACTCACCGTAGTGCGTCTGTTATCCTGCTCAAAACACAACACAACCTCCTGGTGTTGGTGTTGCTGTAGTCCGCTGCTCCACCGGCTCCAACTTTCTTATTTGCAGTCTCCAGTGTCCATTAAACAAATTGCTCAATCGCTTTATTAACAAGCGGTAACTGGTTGTAGTTCAAAAAGTAACGCACACACATACACGAGCTGCTGTTAGCCAAAAGTCACGCTCACACACACTCAAGTTCTCCGCCAACTCACTCGCGCATGCGCGTTCCCCAAACCCTTAAAGACACAGTACACTAATGCAAATATCACAGATATTACAGTATTGTACTTAGCCGCTAAGACACCGATCGATCCCACCTACAACGTTCTTCTTTGCAGTCTCAAAAGATTCACCAACACAGATGTCCAGAAGACTGTGGAATTTTGTCAAAGAAAACAAGAGGCTTTTCTATCGGGTCCGATGGGGTCCAACAACTTCCGTTGCTTTTGTGACATCACGCGCATAAATCATATCCAAAGGAGTTTTTCAACCGGAAGTGTGGCTGGAATTTTAAAATTGCACTTTATAAGTTAACCCGGCCGTATTGGCATGTGTTGCAGTGTTAAGATTTCATCATTGATATATAAACTATCAGACTGCGTGGTTGGTAGTAGTGGGTTTCAGTAGGCCTTTAAATCTAACAGACTTTGAGAGATCTGCAGCTTACCGGCAAGAAAAAAAGAAATTCATTTCCTTTCAAATCAATATTGCTGTAATTGCAAAAGCAATTATGAGAGACATTCACACAATTACAGTCCGAAACAGTGAAGTGTTGAGTGGAAAAATGTTTTTTACAGTGTTACCAGCATGTTTCGACTCAAGCAGACACCTCTTGCATTCTGCAACAAAAATGTCAGCGATGAGACTTCCAAGAAATTGAGTTTCTACTCAAGCACATTTTGCCTACTTCTTCACCTCCAAGAGAGAGGTTAATACTTTGCCGTGCATAGTGTAATGCAGGGGTGTCCAAAGTGCGGCCCGGGGGCCATTTGCGGCCCGCAGCTAATTGTTTACCGGCCCGCCACACATTCTGGAAATGCTATTGCAAAAATAAAAAATAAACATTAAAACAAATGGAATGAGGTGAAATCTAACTAGAAAAAGTTGCAATGTTGACACAAAGCTGCCATGCAGGCTGTTTTGTTTTTTTGTCTATCTTTATTTTTCTTTTTTTGCCATTGCTTAAAAAAAAAAAAAAAATCAATGTTTAATGAATTATTGACCTATTCAAGGCTCCAATTATTTCAAATATTTCACTTTAAAATGTTTTATGTGGAAAATATTGCATATATTGTGTGGTTGCCATACAAAAATATCAACGTTTTCTTTGACAAAAGAGCATAAAATAAACAAAATAATAGTTCAAACGTAAAATCGACAGATATATCTGAAGTTGATCTTGTAACTTAAAGGCCTACTGAAACCCACTACTACCGACCACGCAGTCTGATAGTTTATATATCAATGATGAAATCTTAACATTGCAACACATGCCAATACGGCCGGGTTAACTTATAAAGTGCAATTTTAAATTTCCCGCTAAACTTCCGGTTGAAAACTCCTTTGGATGATGACGTATGCGCGTGATGTAGCCAGTGAAACAGAGGTATGGATCTCCCATTGAAGCCAATACAAAATAGCTCTGTTTTCACCTCATTATTCCACAGTATTCTGGACATCTGTGTTGGTGAATCTGTTGCAATTTGTTCATTGCATTATGGAGAAAGAAGCTGAGCAAGCAAAGAAGAAAGTTGTCGGTGCGAAGCGGAGTATTTTGCGAGGGAAGTCAGCAACACAACACAGCCGGTGTTTCATTGTTTACATTCCCGAAAGATGCAGTCAAGATCGAAGAACTCGGACAACAGAGACTCTTACCAGGAGGACTTTGACAGTATTCTGGACATCTTTTGCAACTTGTTTAATGAACAATGAAGGCTGCAAAGAAGACAGTTGTAGGTGGGATCGGTGTATTAGCAGCGGACTACAGCAACACAACCAGGAGGACTTTGTTGGAGCGCTAGCTGCGCTAGCCGCGCTAGCCGCGCTAGCCGCCGACCTCACCTTGACTTCCTACGTCTCCGGGCCGCCAAACGCATCGGGTGAAGTCCTTCGTCCTTCTGCCGATCGCTGGAACGCAGGTGAGCACGGGTGTTGATGAGTAGATGAGGGCTGGCTGGCGTAGGTGGAGAGCTAATGTTTTTAGCATAGCTCTGTGAGGTCCCGTTGCTAAGTTGCTAAGTTAGCTTCAATGGCATCGTTAGCACAGCATTGTTAACCTTCGCCAGCCTGGAAAGCATTAACCGTGTATTTACATGTCCACGGTTTAATAGTATTGTTGATTTTCTATCTATCCTTCCAGTCAGGGGTTTATTTTTTTGTTTCTATACGCAGTTAAAGCACGATGCTATCACATTAGCTCGTAGCTAAAGCATTTCGCCGATGTATTGTCGTGGAGATAAAAGGCACTGAATGTTCATTTCGCGTTCTCGACTCTCATTTTCAAGAGGATATAGTATCCGAGGTGGTTTAAAATACAAATCCGTGATCCACAATAAAAAAAGGAGAGTGTGGAATCCAATGAGCCAGCTTGTACCTAAGTTACGGTCAGAGCGAAAAAAGATACGTCCATCACTGCCTCTCAAGTCGTTCACTGTAACGTTCCTCATCTACGAATCTTTCATCCTCGCTCAAATTAATGGGGTAATCATCACTTTCTCGGTCCGAATCTCTCTCGCTCCATTGTAAACAATGGGGAATTGTGAGGAATACTAGCTCCTGTGACGTCACGCTACTTCCGGTACAGGCAAGGCTTTTTTTTATCAGCGAGCAAAAGTTGCGAACTTTATCGTCGATTTTCTCTACTAAATCCTTTCAGCAAAAATATGGCAATATCGCGAAATGAACAAGTATGACACATAGAATGGATCTGCTATTCCCGTTTAAATTTTAAAAAATCATTTCAGTAGGCCTACTGAAATGAATTTTTTTTTATTTAAACGGGGATAGCAGATCTATTCTATGTGTCATACTTGATTATTTCGCGATATTGCCATATTTTTGCTGAAAGGATTTAGGAGAACGACGATAAAGATCGCAACTTTTGGTATCTGACAAAAAAAAGCCTTGCCCCTACCGGAAGTAGCGTGACATAGTCAGTTGAACATTTCCGCAAAGTTCCCTATTGTTTACAGTGATGGCGGCCAGAAGTGAGAGAGATTCGGGCAGAGAAAGCGACGATTTCCCCATTAATTTGAGCGAGGATGAAAGATTTGTGGATGAGGAAAGTGCAAGTGAAGGACTAGTGGGGAGTGGAAGCGATTCAGATAGGGAAGATGCTGTGAGAGGCAGCCCAAAGGACCGTTCACCTAACCCAAGGTTCATAAAGCTTATATATTTACCCAAAGTTACGTACGTGACACGCACGTACGGGCAAGCGATCAAATGTTTGGAAGCGCAGCTGCGTACTCACGGTACCGCGTCTGCGTCTGTGTATCCAAATCAAAGTAATCCTGGTAAGAGTCTGTGTTGTCCCAGTTCTCTACAGACGTCTGTGTATCGAAGTCAAAGTCCTCCTGGTAAGTCTCTGTTGTCCGAGTTCTTCGATCTTGACTGCATCTTTCGGGAATGTAAACAATGAAACACCGGCTGTGTTGTGTTGCTGACTTCCCTCGCAAAATACTCCGCTTCGCACCGACAACTTTCTTCTTTGCTTGCTCAGCTTCTTTCTCCATAATGCAATGAAGAAATTGCAACAGATTCACCAACACAGATGTCCAGAATACTGTGGAATAATGAGGTGAAAACAGAGCTATTTTGTATTGGCTTCAATGGGAGATCCATACCTCTGTTTCACTGGCTACGTCACGCGCATACGTCATCATCCAAAGGAGTTTTCAACCGGAAGTTTAGCGGGAAATTTAAAATTGCACTTTATAAGTTAACCCGGCCGTATTGGCATGTGTTGCAATGTTAAGATTTCATCATTGATATATAAACTATCAGACTGCGTGGTCGGTAGTAGTGGGTTTCAGTAGGCCTTTAAGTGTTGAAAGTAAAAAAAAACTAATACAAATGTATCACTTTGAGTGGGGCACCTTTTGTATCCTAAATATATTTAATGGGATTTTATTTATCTTTTCACTGTTATTACTCAAAAATAACAATTAATTAATATCAATGGTGTCCTGCATTACTGATGTTTTTAAGGCTCTAATTACTTCACATCAAACATTGCTTTCTGAATGTTTTGGGCAGTGGGGGAAATACTGCATATTTCAGTTTTATTATAAAAAACAAAGTTGTCTCGACAGAAAAGGCATAAAACCGTTTTGGTTTTTTAAATTTTATATCAACCTGAAGTTGATGTACTGTAGAGATTTACTGTAAGCGTTAAATAAGAAAATAATTTGACTTGATTTTAACATTTTAATGACTTAGACCCTTTATGGTCCCCGGGAGCCGTAATGGTAAAAAAAAATTTTTTAAAATCCATATATTTTGTTATGATTTGAAAATGAAAACTCTCAAAATGGCCCCCGCAGGCTGTAATTTTTCCGTGTGCGGCCCTCAGTGGAAAAAGTTTGGACACCCATGGTGTAATGGAACAAAAATCTCCTGTTTGTCCACTTAAAAACACACCACTCAGCAGTTCCTGAGCAATTAGGGTGGTGTTGTGGTGAAGCCGTATGGCACGCCTGAGAAGCTTGATGATTTTGAAGGAAGCACTCATGCACATGCAACATTAAAGGGGAACTGCACTTTTTGGGGGGGATTTGGGAATCACTCACAATCATCATGAGGGACAAGAAGACGAGTGTATTTTTTTGATACGTTCTAACTCGTAAATAAACGTAAGTAAGAGTCCTCGTACATTGTAGTCAATGGGAGGTCCTCTATTCCCGCCCATAAAGCCCTCTAAATAACCATCCAAAAAGCGCCAACAATACTCCATTTACATTTTGTGACCTGAATATTAACCAAGTATTAGTGATATTGTTACCATAAGCGCTAACACAGACAAACTATAGCAGCGCCGTGATCATAGAGAGCGAATTAGCTTGTGCTGCTATTTTGACATCACCGGCTGGTGAGCTGCTTTCTCGCCTCAGAGCGCGAGAAAGTTTATTGTAGATTATAAATCATGCCTCTCACCTTAATAGTAGAAGGAGTAGGACGTTTTCCGACAAGTTGGTCACTTTTGGCATCCAACTTAGACCTGGAAATGGTGAGAAAGACACAAAAAGACACTGGGCTCCACCTCCCTTTTTTCTTTGCGAGGATTATGAGTCATTCTTCATCTAAATAGGAATATATCAACATCCTATCAGTCAGCATCCCAGTGACAGTAGACATTGTACAGTAAGTGATGTATAGGTGTTTTTTGGCTCTCATAAAGTCCGCAGTGAGCAGTAATCGGTGATGTTGTCAAAGGAAAAAGCGGACATTGTGATGCATCAATGAAATTTTTGCACAGCCGTATGCTTAAAATGAGCAAAAATAAGTAAATATTACATTCTATTATGAATGTGCCTGTGACTACATTACATATATACTTGCAGGGTGTATATAAAACCTCCCATAGGCTCCATTTTAAGCAGACTTTTGATCACATGTATTTACTAGTTAGAATGCATTACAAAAAAAAAACATCTGTGTTCTTGTTTTTCATAAAGATAGACAAAATTCCCAAAAAATGTGCAGTTCCCCTTTAAAGGCCTACTGTAATGAGATTTTCTTATTTAAACGGGGATAGCAGATCCATTCTATGTATCATACTTGATCATTTCGCGATATTGCCATATTTTTGCTGTAAGGATTTAGTAGAGAACATCGACGATAAAGTTCGCAACTTTTGGTCGCTGATAAAAAAAAAGCCTTGCCTGTACCGGAAGTAGCATGACGTCACAGGTTGAAGAGCTCCTCACATCTGCACATTGTTTTCAATCATGGACGCCAGCAGCGTGAGCGATCCGGACCGAGAAAGCGACGATTACCCCATTAATTTGAGCAAGGATGAAAGATTTGTGGATGAGGAAAGTGAAAGTGAAGGATTAGAGGGCAGTGGAAGCGATTCAGATAGGGAAGATGCTGTGAGAGGCGGGTGCGACCTGATATTCAGCTGGGAATGACTAAAACAGTAAATAAACACAAGACATATATATACTCTATTAGCCACAACACAACCAGGCTTATATTTAATATGCCACAAATTAATCGCGCATAACAAATACCTCCCCCCTCCCGTCCGTACAACCCGCCAATACAACTCAAACA
Organism: Entelurus aequoreus; assembly: GCF_033978785.1. Classification (NCBI taxonomy): domain Eukaryota; kingdom Metazoa; phylum Chordata; class Actinopteri; order Syngnathiformes; family Syngnathidae; genus Entelurus; species Entelurus aequoreus. The sequence goes on from NC_084754.1 coordinate 21,896,304, forward strand.
CCCGCACAACACACTCAATCCCACAGCCCAAAGTACAGTTCACTTCCGTAAAGTTCATACAGCACATATATTTCCCCAAAGTTACGTACGTGACATGCACATAGCGGCACGCACGGACGGGCAAGCGATCAAATGTTTGGAAGAAAGCTGCATACTCACGGTAGCGCGTCTGCTATCCAACTCAAAGTCCTCCTGGTTGTGTTGCTGCAGCCAGCCGCTAATACACCGATCCCACCTACAGCTTTCTTCTTTGCTGTCTTCATTGTCCATTCAACAAATTGCAAAAGATTCACCAACACAGACGTCCAGAATACTGTGGAATTTTGCGATGAAAACAGAGCTGTTTGTATTGGGACACAATGGTGACCCAATACTTCCGCACACTCCGCGACGTCACGTGCAAACGTCATCATACCGAGACGTTTTCAGACGGATATTTCCCGGAAAATTTAAAATTGCACTTTATAAGTTAATCCGGCCGTATTGGCATGTGTTGCAATGTTAAGATTTCATCATTGATATATAAACTATCAGACTGCGTGGTCGGTAGTAGTGGGTTTCAGTAGGCCTTTAAGCGATTTGCGAAAACTCCAGCAAAAAACAATCATTTGGAACCAATTTCCCAGCAGCTAAGCAACATTTGATTTCACACTATGCCTTGCAAATTCATGGTGCCATCCACAGCCTTTTGACACTCCAAGATCAAATTATACTCTTCTAAATAAAAGTTAAATCCCACAAAATGATGAGCTTGAGATGTGTAGGCATGTCCCAACTTTTCCATTTCCAATACGATACCAATATTGGCTAATACCAATATTGATCATTCCAGTGTGGAATGTTAGAAAAGGCTTGATCAAGTAAAATTATTCAAACAGAGAACAAAAGGTGTGGAAAAGAACCAACATATGTGTAACTGTCTGGAATAGATTTATGCACTGCAAATTATTTGCCACTTGCCAAGGTTTAAAATGTTATTTTGTTTAAAGATTCTGCAACATTTTGAGGATGTCCAATTTAAGAATTGCAAGTTGAATAAAGTTAAAGTTAAAGTACCACTGATAGTCACACACACACAAGGTGTGGTGAAAGTACCCTCTGCATTTGACCCATCCCCTTGTCTGGTAGAAAATGGATGGATGGAACCCCCAAATCCAACCCTTGATGCTGAGTGCCAAGCAGGGAGGTAATGGGTCCCATTTTTATAGTCTTTGGTATGACTCGACCGGGGTTTGAACTCACAACCTACCGATCTCAGGGCGGACGCTCTAACCACAAGGCCACAGAGCAGGTTTAATGCCTGTTTTCAAACCAAAATACTTATTTCTATCTTAAAGTACCAGTAGCGTGGAAAACAAGTTGACTTACAATGCTTAATTGTGTTTCATTGTATCCATTAAAGGCCTACTGAAACCCACTACTACCGACCATGTAGTCTGATAGTTTATATATCAATGATGAAATCTTAACATTGCAACACATGCCAATACGGCCGAGTTAACTTATAAAGTGCAATTTTCAATTTCCCGGGAAACTTCCGCTTGAAAACGTCTATGTATGATGACGTATGCGCGTGACGTCACAACGGCAACGGAAGTATTGTTGTCACCATACAAATTGCTCTGTTTTCATCGAAAAATTCCACAGTATTCTGGACATCTGTGTTGGTGAATCTTTTGCAATTTGTTTAATGGACAATGGAGACTGCAAAGAAGAAAGTTGTAGGTGCTATCGGTGTATTAGCGGCTGACTACAGCAACACCAACACCAGGAGGTTGTGTTGTGTTTTGAGCAGGATAACAGACGCGCTACCGTGAGTATAGCTTTGGCTTCCAAACATTTGATCGCTTGCCCGTACGTGCGTGTCGCTATGTGCATGTCACGTACGTAACTTTGGGGAAATATATGTTTCTTGCCGACTCTGATGGCGGCCGGGGTGTCGTCGAAAGCTACAACGCCCGCCGCCGCTCCGTAGCTAAGTTAGCTTCAATTGTTAAGCTTCGCCAAGCTGGAAATTATTAACTGTGTAGTTACATGTCCATGGTTTAATAGTATTGTTGATCTTCTGTCTATCCTTCCAGTCAGGGATTTATTTATTTTGTTTTTATCTGCATTTGAGACAGATGCTATCACGTTAGCTCAGTAGCTAAAGAGCTACGCAGATGTATTGTCGTGGAGATAAAAGTCACTGCGAATGTCCATTTCGCGTTCTCGACTCTCATTTTCAAGAGGATATAGTATCCGAGGTGGTTTAAAAATACAAATCCGTGATCCACAATAGAAAAAGGAGAGAGTGTGGAATCCAATGAGCCAGCTTGTACCTAAGTTACGGTCAGAGCGAAAAAAGATATGTCTTGCACTGCATTCTAGTCCGTCACTCTAATGTTCCTCATCCACGAATCGTTCATCCTCGCTCAAATTAATGGGGTAATTGTCGCTTTCTCGGTCCGAATCGTTCTAGCTGCGTTGAAAACAATAGGAAAATATGAGGAAGTGAACAACTGACTACGTCACACTACTTCCGGTAGGGGCAAGGCTTTTTTTTTATCAGAGACCAAAAGTTGCGAACTTTATCGTCGTTGTTCTATACTAAATCCTTTCAGCAAAAATATGGCAATATCGCGAAATGATCAAGTATGACACATAGAATGGATCTTCTATCCCCGTTTAAATTAAAACAATTCATTTCAGTAGGCCTTTAAATACAAGCCAAAATAATACGATCCTTGTTTTTTTGCTGATATCGGGCCGATATCTGATGTCAATATCAGATCGGTACAGCCCTAGTGTGAAGTAATACAAGTTAATGATGAGAAGTTTGGTTCAACGGTGGAATAATTGAACAGCACAGGGTTTTAGGCGAGTGTACTCAGCATATATTGAGAAATAAATGGCCCTTTTTTGTAAACTGACAGCTGATGTATCGGTGTGACTTTCCTCATACTGGTCTTTTTGTTGCTGGAGGCATTCATCCACAGCCCTGAACCTCCATGGGCAGCCTGGGCAAATACAATTGGGGCTATGATCTATGAGGGTAACTGTTGACTCTGAGGAGGTGGATCAAGCGCTGCCTGGTGCAGATCCTGGCAGGAGCCTTTCATACCAGTTTCCCTAACCTGTGGCAGAGACAGCTGAGGACACTCTGGCTTTCAGAGTGTGCGGAGCTGGAGAGAAGATGTGATTTTTCACGACCAGGCCTAAAACTCAGTCGGGTCTCAGCCTCAGGACTTCCTCCTCATCTGCTAAATACCTCTTAAAGGTTTACCAAAGGCTGAGACACGGAAACACATTTTGAAGGCTGAGTCCCCTAAGGCAGGGATATTCGACTAAATTGTTTTTGGGGCAAAGCTAAGGACCAGAGGCCAGTTTTCTCCCTATTAGTCTTATTTTGTATATTCTAGAGCAGTGGTCCCCAACCACCGGGCCACGGCCCGGTACCGGTCCGCGGACCGATTGGTACCGGGCCGCACAAGAAATTAAAAAAAAAATATATATACTTTTTTTTTTCTTTTTTTTTTAATGAAATCAACATAAAAATCACAATATATACATTATATATTAATATAAATCAATACAGTCTGCAGGGATACCGTCCGTAAGCACACATGATTGTATTTATTTATGTAAAAAAAAAAAAAAATTTAAAAATACTTTTTTTTTTTTTAAATACACCCAAGTTTTGCCAGTATGGTGGCATTCCCGGGTTGGATTTGGCCCCTGGGCCGCCTGTTGAATGGCCCTGCCCTAAAGGCTGTGCCATTACATCTCAGCTTCACCTTCCCTTCCCATTTGACTTAAAACCCGCAGCTATTGCGTGGGATGATGTATTCAGAAACTAATAACTTTTCATAAGATTGCTGTATATACCTGTCATTAACCTCTTGATATGACTGAACTATAGGATGGTTTCGATTAAAAGCTTTTTGCAAAAAAAATAGAGGAGAGCGGTTGACTCTCTAAATCAGGGGTGTCAAACTCATTTTAGATCGGGGGCCACATGGAGAAAAATCTACTTCTAAGTGGGCCGGACTGCTAAAATCACGGCACGATAACTTAAAAATAAAGACAACTTCAGATTGTTTTCTTTGTTTAAAAATAGAACAAGCACATTCCGAAAATGTACGAATCATAATGTTGTTGTTTTTTTTACACTTACATGTTGTGGTTAATAGTATTCCATCTTTATTTGTCGTTATTTATACTTTCTGAATAAATTATGTGATGATGTTCATCAGTCAACTCATTGGTGTTAATTTTCAATCTATCACGATAAAAAAATAGTATCATAGTCAAATGACAGGATGTTATTTATGTAGTTTGCTCATTTTCCTCGACTGGTGCACTAACATCATGTGGTTTATTTTTTTACATAGGTAGCATCATCTACAAAGATACAAATAATTGCTATTTCAACATCTAGTGGACACATTTAGAACAGCAGTTTCTTTCATTCAAAAATTTTGGCTCATTTTTATACTTAGCAAACTCATCCCGCGGGCCGGGTAAAACCTGTTCGAGGGCCTGATCCGGCCCGTGAGCCGTACGTTTGACACCCCTGCTCTAAATGCATTAAATCCAGGTATATACATTATATAAATACATTTTGGAGCATACTGTGTGGCTGTCTGATTCTCACCAGGCTTGCACACCAAAAACAGATTTTCAAAAAATGCAGTGAATGTGAGCCAGTGAAAGTCCATTAGATGTTGAAGTAGGGCCAAAATATTTCTTTCCACATTTATAGTGTTCACATTTTTCCGGCGGGAAAAAAATTCAGCATATTACGTTCAAAATTGTACGTAGTTGACGAATAAAACCCATTTTCAAGCTCTGTCCGTATCTTATGCCTCACCCGCTTGAATTTTACGATGCAGTTCGACTCACCTTAAAGTGAAGTGAGAACTTTAAAATGTGCTTAGAAATTTGTTTTCTATTATTTCCTGGAGTTAAAACTAAATCCTCATTAAAAAAAAAAAAGGTTGTCTCTTCAGTTGCTTTAGGATATCATAGTAATGGAAAGCAGAAAAGTAGGTCAGATTGAAGTTCCCCAGAAATGGCTTTTTGGTGCTAAACCGTAGCTTTCATCTGGTCTGACCTCAAAAAGAAGGAGCAGCAGTGGTGGCCAATGTAAACTGAGACCTGAGAGGCAGTGTCTGGGATGAGGAGAGGCAACAACCGTCACGGTGCCCAATTTTAAAGTCTAACGACTGACCCAATAATCCATGATATTCTTCCATGATCTAAGCCTTCTCTAGCAAAATCATAAACACTATAACGCAGTGTCTCTGTATTAAAAGAGCCTGTGAATCATTTACCAACTGTCAACTTTTTGGACACTTGTGCTGCATTTGTGTCATCTTCTACTGTTGTCTGCCTAAACAAAAAAACTGTGTGTGTTTGACGGAAGGATTTATGTGAGGACTAGAGCATGTGCTATACATATAATTTGTTTATTTACGTTTTGTCATTATTAAAAAAGTTTAGGGTGAGTTACCCTGACAATATGAGGCTGGCAATATGTGAAGTGTCTGTACTTTGGCCCTGGAAGCATCATTGCAACATGATGCAATAGTGCTCTCTGCTGGTTAAACCGAGGAGAGAAAAGTGGCCTTTCCACATAAAAGTAATTTTTTTTTAAATTTTGTTTTGGCATTTTTCTGAAGCCAATAACACTGCTGTTCTTTTTACAAGCTGTACTAATGCATTCATGAATTTTTGTAAGTTCAAGTACTTAAAAAAAGACTTATCCTGCTATGAATAATGAGTGACGCTTTGCTGATGTAGTTACAAAGGTTATTATCATAATTACGATAACACAGCATAGACTTACCATTTGATTTTTTGTGTTTCTCCAGGTTGGATTTGCTGGGATGCCAGATCATCAGATCACAATGACGGTCAAGAGATGAGCCTGCAACAGGCAGCCCTGTCCCTCCACTTCCTGCCACTGGATTTTTGCTGATTGATGCAATCCAGAAGACGATGCCTCAGCCATCCGGACACCTCTTCTGAACAGCACACCTTTCCAGCACTCACCGTGCACCATGGCAGGAGAGACTCAGCAAATTCACGCTGTTAAAGAGCTGGGCACTAAGTCCAAACTGCAGGATGAGGGCACAGCGGTGGAACAACGCAGTGACAAAACCACAGAGGAATCTTCCGAGCACTTTTCAAGCACAGACACTGATGCCAGAGCCGGCAGCAGAGAGCCCAAACTTGACAAAGTAAAGAAGGAGCGGGGCGGTACACAGCAGCGTGAGGCAGTTATTCGGCCACAACAGGCAGGCAAGATTGACTTCAGCTCGTTGCAGAACAGATCAAAGTTTGCCACTGACAGAACCTGGTCCAGTGTCAAAGGAAGTCCCCAATCACCAAGTGGAAAGGGGCGCGGTAGAGACAAGAGCAAGCGGTCTGGAAAGTCAGAGCGCGGCAACACACAGCACCTATACAGTCTCAGCATTACCAACCCTCGCTCCAACCTCAACATTGGGATTGCCTACCCACAGCAGAAGGTTTCACCAGCAACAAAACTGGACACCGCCCGTGGCCCAGTATCGGGCAGCTACAGATTCCACACTCCCAGCATACCAGAGAGAGAAGTTGAGATACAGCAAGAAGAACTGAACTTCAGTCATTCTTTCCAAGAGGCCTCATCAAACCTTACCTCTCCAAGCTATACCTCACAGGCACTGGGATCTTCAAGTAGGACGTTGTCCCACCAGCATCTTCCTGTGTCACAGAAACAGCAGTCTGCCGCAATGGAAAACAGCATTGCACAGTCAGGCAGTCAGCTGATCTTGACTGACTTTCAGCTGAATGCCTCTAATGCATGGCAGTCCCCTGAAAGGACTTTTAATGGTGCTAACTATGCTTCATCGCAAAAATCCACTGCTCATACGGACACCAACAAGACTAATAACATTGTACCTGGTTCATTTCAATATGGATATAATTTTTTGGAAGAGTCTACCTCTGACTCTTTTCCCTGTGAACAGAACCCACAATCCCAAGACTTTACAGACTCCTCTGTTGGTTCTATTCATGGGACTCATAATTCATGTTCTTTTTTGCCTGTAGAGGGGCCAAGTGTTGCTCAGAACAACACTAAGTTCAGTAATGAACAGCAGCCGGAGACCAGAAGCTCTTATCCTCACACCCAGCAGTCACAGTTTATTCAAGGGGTGGCAGCTTCTGTTCATTGTCCAAGAAATCTGAGTGATGACTCAGCCAGCAGTGACAGCACCACGGTTTCCATCCCGCAGCAGTCGGACCACGGGAAGACTGCCCTTCCAGAAGCCAAAGACAATCCCGGACAGGTCAATGGTAAAGATTCAGCGATCGCAGCTGGGATTAAGAGGAACTGTGCCCCCAAAGACACAACTGCCAACCAAAGAACACACATCCAAGCAAGTGTACACCACACAAGAAATATTTTACACACGCAAGGAACACAAATGCACTTTCTTAGCAAAACATTAAACAGTTCTGCAGTTAATCATGTTCACACAGGCACAGTGCAATTTGATAAAAACATAAATAATAAGGTTTTAAATGGGTTGACACAGTCCTGGGAGGGGCCTAGTAAGACATTTTTACCTGTGGCACAAAACACAATTCAGTACAGTGATGTGACTGAAAAGTTCCAGTTTCAGAACCAGTCGGCACCTGACAAAAGGATAAATTTATCGAAAGACAACAGAATGCCATGGCAGCCAATACGGCCACCTACTGCGAACCAAAATCAAGTATCAAGGCAAATAAGTAATCAAAAAGTGTCTTACAATGTTTCTCCCTCTGAGTGGCAGGATGATTGTAAATCACATAACAATAGTTTGCTGAAAACCGGTGGTTCTTTTCCAAACAGCAGAACTAGCGAAGGCTTTTCTAACCAAAGACAGGAGACTGTCAAACAGGTCTCAACATTCAAAGTAGAGATGAGCCATGCACAGCTAAGTGAATCTAAAAATAAGGCTTTATATTTTGGGCTCAACCAGTCTATCCCAGTACCTTCTTCCAGAAGCTATAGCTATCCACCATTACAAGTTCCACCCATGAGCCTCATGATGGTGTCACCCTATGAATCACCTTTACCCTCCCCAGCTCATACTCCTGCTTCCAGTAGTACTTGTTCCTCCCTCTCCCCTGTTTCCACCAGCCCAGTAAACAGCACTTCTGAGGATAGTCAGATGTCAAAATCAGGAGCCCCCCTCCCTTTTTATCAACAGCCAGCCCAGTCCAAAACCCAGTTAGCACCCGATCACTTAAACACCCACCCTCATCAGTTTCATGCGGAAACTCAGAGAAACCTTACCTACGCCCCAGGCCGAGACAAAGACAACATGATGAGATATCTTCAAAACAACACACAGCCAAAGACAACAATAGATGGTAGCAAAGGTTACATGGACAGTTTTGGGATGGAGCATCATCAGCCTCCTCCGCCTTACTCTGCACATCAGCTGTTCGCCACTTCGTTAGCCAATGCTAATCTTGACCAGTTAGACGTACTTCTGACTTGTAAGCAGTGTGATCAGAATTTCCACAATGTTGCTTCATTTCTAGGACACAAGCAATACTGCACACAGCCAAGCATCCCAAAGATAGAAGACAACGGGAAGTTCCACACAGAACCAGCAAAAACAGCGTTACCTGCATCAAATGTGTCTATGTCAAGATGTCCTTCTGACCTTCATCTTTCTCTGTTGGGCCTTAACAAGAATGGAGAACTGATATCGGAAAGTGAAGCAAAAGCTGACTGCAAGGATGATCCGATGAAACTTAACTTGTTCTCTGGTTCTGGGAACCACCCTGTTCCCCTCCCTGAACTGGAAATGGAGGATGCCAAGTTAGACAGCTTAATTACAGAAGCTCTGAACGGGCTTGGCTATCAGTCAGACAATGCAGAGATAGACAGTAGTTTTATTGATGCATTCGTTGACGACGACCTCAACACTGTCAAATTAACAAACAAACAGTGTGTGAAAACAAAAGAATCTGTCTTATTTGAGAACAAAGATAGACAGGCAGCAGATGACAGCGGGTCTTCCACACAAAAGTATTTTTATGACACCAATCATGACAGCCAAAAGAGAAATAAGCCATACAGCGACAGCAAACTTGAGAAAACACCTCTGAATTTTGAGCATGATAAGAAAACAAACATGAAAAAAGAGACCTCTCCTAAAAATCCCAAAAGTGCCTCAAGGGAAAATAATAGGGAACAAGCCAGCAAAGGGAAAGAGGCAAGAAAAGTGTACAAGAGTGAAGATGAAAGCACGAATACACCAAGATTTCTCCTATCCAGCACATTTTCCGAGCGCTGTGCTGTTAAAAGCGTTCAGGACAGTTCTGCACTCATACAGACCTCCACATCTCCAACCTCACGGACTGCAGTGAAAGAAAGCAAGCGGAGAAGCACTGGGGGCGGCACATGGAGCAAAGAACTTATACATAAAATAGTTCAACAAAAGAATAAAATCAATAAGCTCCACGTTAAAGGTAGTAAAAACCTCCAGTTTTCCTTGGTGATGGAAAGGCTGACCCCTACTGTGCAGAACCCAGCATTTGGAGAGTATGATTATGTTTCAGACACAGACGATGAGTGTGAGCCCGTAAAGATAGCAAGCCAAGGCCGACTGAACCAAAGCAGTCGCTGTAAATACACATACACTAAAGAGTGCAAATGGCGAGCGAGGAGTGAGAGGGACCAAGCAGCCTGGAGACAGGAGTCAAAAGAGTGTTTTGAGGTGAAAAAAAGTGAAGAGATTTCTCTTTCACCTGAAAAACACCGTTCCTATAGACACAAGAGGAGGGGTAGCAGGTCATCGACAAGCAGTGAACTCAGCACATCTGTGAGTGTTTCAAGCGACAGCATTAACAGCCCTAAAAGCATCGAACGCACTGAATTGGACTGTGAGAGAAAGGCAGACATTAAAAAGAAAGACTCTCCAGAGCGGAAAAGCAATGAAAGGTGCTCCCCGCAGAAGTCGTGCAAAGACACTGGCACGCTAGCACTGACATTCACAAAATCAGTGAAGAGATGTAATACAGACAGAGCCAATATTTTTGGCAACAAACATAGCACAGAAAACCAAACACAGTATTTTCCAAATGCAGAAATTATTGATCCAAGGCCATCCTCAGCAGTGACAGCCTTTGAAAAAGAATCATTTAGCAAAGCAAACGAGACGATTTATCATAGCAAAGAAAATGCCCCAACAGTCACCTTGTGTAAAAACGCACTAGAATGCACAGACAATCTGCGCTCAAAAGAAGAAGACAACAAGCCATTACAGTTTCGTTCACACTCCCCCACTTGCAACAAAGAAACAGATTCCAGTATTGACAAAGGCACAAAGGTGAAAAGAAGACGGAGACCCCACTCCACACAGATAGAAGTGTCTGAAAACACTACATTTAAAGAACAGAGCAACAGTGTCTGCATGGCAAAAGAAGCCATTTCTTTAGTCAATGAGCTACACACACAACAGCCTGCATCTCTTTGCACCACACTGATGGATGAAGTGTGTCTTTCGCCAAGTGGCAACCAGGGTCCTCTCATACAAAAAGACGCAATCCACCTCATGCCCTACTCCATGGACCAGGACCAGGGCCTCATGAAGTCTCCTCTTACATTTGACACATCGTCAATGTTTGGGGACCTCGCAGCATTTGACAGTGGCCTTTACTCTGACATGCCAAAAGAGAGCTTCCATTCATTAGAGAACACCATTGACAAAAAGGAAGAGTTTGTGTCCTCGTTTTCTCCTTTTCTGGAACAAAGAGACTGGAACCTAATTGTAAGCCCAGTGCTACCAGATGAGATTTCTCAATACAAAGGCAGTTTTGATAAGGGAAATGAAAAGAAACCAGATTACAGTGATGTGCCTTTGTCTTTGCCAGAAAAAATTATAGACTACAGTGCAAATTTGAACAGCTGTGCTTCAGAGGATGAGTTAGAAATAAAGCGGATCGTGAACGAACTTGAAAACCAGCTGCAGACAACAAAGATGGAAACCCCACTCAGGCAAGAGGACCCAAAGCAGCTGCAAATGAGCAAATTCTCACCTTTACGGCTGAGTGAAGAGTCAGAGAATGATACCATAGATGCTCCGGTGCCTTCAGAGACTTTCACTGAACCAGAACTTCCATGGAGCAGTCCATTCCAGTTTGACCTGGTGGACCGACACAACAGTCCCCACAGTACTATTCACAGTGAGGCTGGGACCCTTGAGCAATACACTGAGACGGAGACTGATGTTTCAAATACAATAATCCCACTCTCGCCGCTCCATAATGACCGCAAGCCAGAGGAAAGAAATACAGAAACAGTGATTGCAAGTGAAACAAAAGATGTCTTGGAACAAAATCAGTACACAGAAAACCTGATGAAAAATCTGGAGGTCATATCTGATTCCCTATTCAAAAATAAATCCATTATATCAGAACACAGAGAGCCAAATGTCACTTTTCCTGCAAGTCCACAACAAGAAAGCGAGTGTGGGTCTAGCGATATAGCGGAGAAAGAGAATCACAGTGAAAAGGAAGCAATTACTGGGGCACAGAATACATTTTCCCCTTCAAATATCAAGGCGCAGAAGGACAATGTTGAATTCATTCTGAAAGAGTCACATTCATCTCTCCCTCACAATACAGCCCACACAATCGATGTACACCAGCAGATTACATCACAGCCAAGTGAGCCCTCAGAAAATGGTATTAACAAGGCTGAGATGGAATTCATTTCAGATGGGCTTGTACCTGAGGAGAGTAAGCTGATTGAATCTTCGTATTGCTCTAGTGTGGTGGATTCACATGCCGATGAAGACAGTAACGCAGACAGAACTATGAAGGTGGTGCCTCTAAGTTGTAACAGTCCACGACATGTGACAGTTAGTTATGAAGAAACAGACGCAAACAATAGCGGCCAGCCTTCACCAGTAGACATTTGCAAGTCAACAGGGATTGTGGTGAAAACAGGAGAGCAATCCACTGATAGCCACTTGAATCCTAAAAATATTGATTTATTAAAGTGTGAGCAGTCTGAAAGTACCACCAAAAGCAGACATAGTTTAGTTAATCACAATTTAACTCTAAAGCCTGACCTGTCAGTGGACGTCGTCACCACAGGCAAACCCTGCAGCCCAATTCTGGTCGAAAGCAACGCAGAACATTCTAGAACATGCATAACCTTTCAAGACATCCACTCAATAGGACCAAACAGTCAGCTGGTCTTTATCCAGAAGGACAGCATCAATGACAATGATGCTAAAAGTAGCCCCTTCAAATCCCCTCAACTGAATGACTCATTAAAAACTGAACCAAGTCCTGCTTTCCATAGCATTCATAAACCAGAGAATATTTTAAATGTTCACGACATTAGAGAAGATCTTCCTGTGGATTTTATGGCAAGCCACCAGAATTCACCATGCAGAGAGGATGTGGAAGGAGGCCAGTGTAGCTTTCTACACACCTATTCACCTTCTAGCCCTCTTTTAACAACACAGACGGAAATGGACATCGGAGACACTCAACAAAGTAAATATAACAGCGCTGTTGACCAAAATTCAGTTAAAAAAGCAACATCACCTGCTGCCAAGCCTGAACACCAAACAGAGGACTGTGATGAAACTGCAACAGCAGAAATTGAATATTTAATTAGCCCACCACATCTGGAACTGCCCAATTCTGACACCAACATACCTTCTCCACTTCCTGTGTCCTGCACGGTTGAACCACCAGTGCTATTAAATGGCCTGGACAAAAGGGATTCATCATATGATTTCAAGCTGAGTCCTCTAAACAACAAGAACAACTCAGATGAGCCTCCAGAGCTGACACAATATGACTACATACCAATCTCCAGTTCACTAGAAGCACCAGTCATTGACGGTCTGAATTATAGATGTTTTTCATTGGGTCTAGCATCTGAAGTCCAATGCACAAATTCCTCAGCTGGTATTGCAAATAAAGATGTGAAGGTTAGACCCGCTCCAGATGACTCTATCAAGCTGACTATGCTTAGAAAAGTTGAATCATCATCATTAGCAGAGGCAGAGAGCAGCGCACTTTCACTGCAAAACATTTCAGATTGTCTGCTCAGTCCTAAGCCACCCATCCTCAGTGAAAGTGGACCAGCAGTGGACCTTAGTGAGTGTTTCAAAAAAGTAACATCACCAAAAATGGGTCACAACAACCCTCAGCAGGGCAAAGTTCTCTGTGAAATCTGCTTCATGTGTTTCAGAACTGTGCCAGGTTTGAAGAGACATAAGGTCATGAAACATGTGGTCAGAAATGAAAAACCTATTGGCCCACAAAGCACAACAGTGTGCCATCAGGGGACTTCGCTTATTTATGAAGCATCACAAGAGGGAGAGAAGGAACACAAAGATGATTCACAGCCCTACCAGACCAGAATAGATGAGATGACGGAGACAAATGGCACCCTAATATTGAAAGAATCGGAGACTGAGTCATCCACAAATAAAATGGCAGCTGATACAAGTACAGTGGCTCGAGATGAAACGGGGAATAACAAGTCTGTATTGCTGTCCAAAACAAAAAAGAACAGCAAAGTTCGAAAGAACAAAAATAACGAGGAAAACTCAAAGCTTGACCCGTTCTCAGATGATCTTTTGAATATATTAAAAACAGACCTCCTTCAGGCAATAACTCCTGATTTTAAAAGCAATGGTTTGCAGGAACAAGAACCTCCTGACAGACATGGAGCGGAAACAGAGAAAACACTTCACTGTCTGACTTCAAACTCTGGCACAGAGACTGCGTCCAAAACTAAAGAGACGACTCTTACAAGTGAAACTGTAGGATTCAATGGACTCACAGATACAGACCAGATCATATGCACAGGCCTCAATGAGGAGGTCAAAGTTGAAGGATGTACAAATGGTGAGGTGGAAAATGCTCCTTTTATAGAGGAGATCACAGAAGAACACAACGTAAATAGTCAATGTCATGTGGAAGAGGTCAGTGAACACGGACACTCGGAGGGGAGCATTACCCAAGAGAATCTTAAAAAAGTACCTGTGGAGGTCAAGTGTGAGCAGAACAGCATCTCTTCAGACAAGCAACATTCTCTCACTTGTTTGTCCCCAGCTCCTCTCACTCCTTCTGGCATAAGTCCTGATTTGAAGGCCTTACTTGATGACGACACCATCTTCTCACAGTTGTTTCCCAGAGATGAAGACGCAAAGAGGAAAAAGTGCCCAAGGGTATATAGCAAAAGGAATAAAAAACAGAAGATTTCATCTGATACAGATGTCACTCAGGATGACCCGCCTCCACCAGAAGCATTTACACAAGATAAAAACCTCCGCATAGAGAACCAAGATGTTAAGGCATTTAGTGACAACCCAACTAAACCCTGTGAATATGCAACCATATCTATTGATGATACCATTATGTTGAATATGTGCCACAACAGTGCATTGAAGGTCCCTGATGTCACACCAGTGTCAGATGGGAAACAAAATGATCAAGAATACAACACAAAAGATTTAAGCATCAACCCTTTGAATCCATTTCAAAGCACTGTTGATAAAACTTCCATTGAGTGGAGTGGCATCAATGCGGAGCCTATAGTGACCCCTGAGCCTGTCATCTGTAAAGCAGATGCGCCAAACTCACCTGGTGACGTCTACACTGTGGAGCAGAGTGTCTCAGACAGTGGACACAGCATTGACATTCAAAACATCAACACCACATTTCAGCTTCCTGAAATTCAGTTCTTCGAGTCGAACAAAGATGTCACTGTGGCTCCTCCCCCTGCAAGCACTGATGTGGAGAACAAGGATGATGAAAAGTCTAAAAAACCTACGGACCGGCGAGGCCGAAAGCGACAAGAAGGTGGAATAAAAGTCAAAGATAAGCAGTACAAGTGCAAAGTGTGCTTCACTTGGTTCCTCACTCTTGGCGAACTCAACTTTCACAAGCTGTCACACAATCCGTCCCCGCCTCCGACCTGCTACATGTGCGTTCAGCGTAAGTTCAGCTCCAGGGAGCAGTTGAGAGACCATCTGTGGGAGAAACATGCCAAGAACAAGACAGGGATTTGGACATGCGGAATGTGTTTGAAGGAGATCTCAGATGTGTGGATGTATAATGAGCATTTACGAGAGCATGCCACTCAGTTTGCCCGCAGGGGTCAGACTCAGGGCTCTATGTTGGCCATTCCAGGCTGCTTCATGCAGGAGACTGCCGTCAAGAACTTCATCACCTCCATCATGCAACACCGGCCCAACAAAGCCAACAGAGAGTCCAGCAAAGCCACTAAAGACCAGGAGAAAGCATTCACTGCAGATGGCACTTTGGAAGATGGGAAAACCTCAGATGGGCCTGAGCGGAAGCTTAACAAACCCAAAAGCAGCAGCGGAAGAGGCAGCAACAAGAACACACTGACACCTCTGGAGGTCCTCCACAAAACAGAAGCACCGAAAAATGTGGAGATGCATCCAAACTGCAAGGACCCTTCCAGGGACTGTCACCACTGTGGGAAGCGCTTCCCCAAACCGTTCAAACTCCAGCGACATCTGGTGGTCCACAATTTGGAGAAGATTTTCCTGTGTCATAAATGTCCCGTCTCCTATCAAGAAGCCCAGGACCTCAAAGAACATCTAAAGACAGCACACGAGGAGGCGGGCGAGCCCGACTCCAAACACACCACCCTCTACACCTGCGAGCTCTGTGCTGATGTCATGCATGTGATCAAAAAGTCCTTCATCTGCAGCACCTGCAATTACACCTTCTCTAAGAAGGAGCAGTTTGATCGTCACATGGAGAAACACCTGTCGGGGGGCAACAAAATCTTCAAATTTAGAGGCGTTCACAGGCCTGTCAAAACGTCTTTGCCCAGAGAAGACGACAGTGATTCCCCTGTGAGTAAAAAAAGAAGAATTATTTCCGACAGCCTGCAGGAGAACAGCACAGACAGCGGCATTGCCAGCGTGTGCTCGCTGCACCACGGTCAGACCTCAGAGGCCGCTAAAGTGTCCATGTTGGATGACTCCACACAGACCCCCACGTACGACTACCGCAGTGACACAAATGTGAAGACGGAGGACATTGCTGATGATTACTCTGTTCTACTTGTGGAGCTGGAGAAATGTATTTCTGTGAGCTTGAGTGAGTCTGCTGCCCCCAAGGAAGAGGAAATTGATCGAACACTCGCAGCTAACCTTGACAAAGAAGCTAATGGGGAATCGACAGCTGATGTGAAAGAGGAGAAAGAGTCTGTGTGCATTAGAGTAGAGACCACCCAGTGGCCAGCATCTCAACAGAACTGCAGCGAGGGGGAAGAGCCGAGTAAAGCAGATATAGACTCAGCAAGTGGCCACACCGAGAAAAGTGAGTCGCTTCCACTGAATAAAGACTTTTTGAGCAGCCTTCGAGAACACCAGGTGACGGCAAAGAGACCTGAGTCACAATTAGCTTCTGACATGACGGAGCAGCAGAGGGAAGACGAGCGTCATCCACAGAGAGTCAGCAGGCAGCAAGCGGAACTAAAAGACAAAGGTGGTCCCATCAGGACCAGCGACAACACCAGAAGCAGCGTAAAGGTGACAGATTCAACGCAAGTCCTCCACTCCAAGTCTTCTCCCAACACAAATGAGGATAAAGAAACCCAAAGATCTCAGAAGAAGAGGAAAGACATGAAATCTCCAAACTGCATACAAAGAGTTTCCTCCCCAGCGACTCAGGAAAACTTTGTCATGGACTCTCGGCCCAAGAAGAAGTATCACCCCAGCAAGTGCCTGAATCCTTCCATGCAAAGAAAATCAGACGCCGCCAACGACTATGCCGTTTTCTCCTCAGTGCGTGATGACGTCGTCAGCAACAAGATCGTCTCCAAGTGCAAGACCTCAACCTTGGGGTTGCAATTGAAAAGAAGTTTGTTAGATAGCTGTACGCCAAAGAAAGCTGACATGGTAGCCCCTCTTGGCAGGGACTACAAAAGCAAAAAAGGACACATGGGGCGGCCACTGCACACCTCCATTTCCAAAGTGTCCTCTGTTCCTATGAACAATTCCTTGAACAAGTCCAGGCCAAAGCAGGAGTTGAGGTCCGTGGAGAGCCACTCCTACAGGACAGCAGAGTCCCAAAACCACCTCCTAAGCCAGCTGTTTGGCCAAAAACTCACTAGTTTTAAGATTCCTTTAAGGAAGGACACGTCCGAATCGATTAACTGAGCGGAGAGTGAGGAATCTGTGAATAAAATGGACTTTATGTTTCACAGTTATAAAAGATTTAATTCATTATGGTGAATGAGATTGCACAGCTCTTTTCTGTGAAATGTTTATACTTACATAGTCACTTTATGTCTTCTTTGTACATGTGCTCGTATCACACAAATGTGAGGACAAATGGCAAATATGAATTTTGGTTCCAAAATTGTTAGTCGCAAAATCTTTGCTTTATATATATATATATATATATATATATATATATATATATATATATATATATATATATATATATATATATATATATATATATATATATACAGTATATATATATACAGTATATAGATGGATGGATGGATTATCTGCTCCAGAGATTATATTTCAAATAGTATATATATAGAAAAGGGAAAAAAAATACTTGAAAATGCAGTAAAGTACATCCTTTTTCAGAAGTGCCTCTTCATTTTGCATTCATAACAGACTTATCAGTGCAAAAGGACCAAATGACGTAATTATTGACCTGGACTGTTGTCTTTGTACATGCTTCCCAACATACTATTGTGTATTATTTTTTTTACCTGCACTGCATTGACATTCAATCTAATTAGCCTTTTGTATCAACATACATGGTGCTACATTGTGTTTTATAGTAATGTGAATGCCGATGTCCTCAGAAGGGAACACGAGAGCTGTAGCAGTCACAGCACGTTGATCACAGTGTGTGTTTACTGGTTCTCTGTCGCTTATTTTAAGATACTGTGTAAGCCATCCAAGGGCTCCATCTGTAGGTCGCTGGTCCAAGACAACATTAGGAAAGATTCCATTGTATAAACTCAGGTGCATACAAGGGCATGGCTGTCCTTACACCTGTATTTGGAGTTCTTCCCATGCACTGATAACATCACACATACACACACTCTCTCTCTCACACACACAATCACACCAATTTGTGTTTTGCAACTCCAAACTGTCATACTGAAGAGTATTTACATGGACAAAAAAAAAAAAGGTGCTTTATCTTGTTTATACTGTATGTATCGTATTTTGTATGATATTGTAGGTAGATCGTTGTCTGGTGTCATGCATAATAATATCAAAGTTTTTATTTTAATAATGTGCAAAAGAATGAGCAGAAAGGGAAGTGCAGTCAGTGCCTTGTGCAAGCTGTAAAGTGGATCACTAAGTGCCTATTTTATAGTTGTCATTAAAGATCTGTATCGATCTCTCCTGGCTCTTTTTCTTTTTCTTCGTCCGTCTTCTTGTCCAAAAAAACTTGAATCCCTGCAGATGCAGCCGTCAGCGCCTGCGTCAAACATGGTGCCAGGAGGCAAAAACAGATGCACTTACACACACACACACACACACACACAAAGATGTCTCACAAATGTATCTTTACTACAGGGAAAGTTTTTTTTTTCCAACCATATGTTCTTGTGGAGAGACTTCACTGGCGTCACGTTGTCCTCCCACCACGTGTAAAGTGGCTTCTATTCCTACATGAGTATTTGTCAGCATCACATAGGAATAAAAAGCCATAGTACACACTGGCTTACACACTGAAGGCCGCGTCCCGCGTTCTGTCACTGAATGATGAACTTTTGAAAAAGGGGACAGAAAAAGACAAGAGAGATTGAGTTCATACTGTCAATAAAAGTTTACTGTGCATCATTTGACTGAAACTGAGGAGTAGCAACAGAACCGCTCGTTTTCATTAGTAAGGAGTGAATCTGTATGTAGCAGGACTGTCAAAAATAAGTTAACTCGTGTGATTAATCACCAAAAAAAAATTGGCATTAATCATGCATGAACACAAATTAATCGCACAATTTATTTTGACGGTACATGCTGATCTACGGTCGGTCAGTGATCAATGCATGGATGAGTGAGGCAAATTTCACTTTAAAATACATCTAGACAGGACTTAAAATAAAACTGATAGCAAGTTTTTTTGCAAATAAATGAATGAATGAAATGAGTTCATTTCGGTCATATAATCAACCATTTTGTGTGAGTACAGATTATACATATTTAACAATCATACACATTTACATACAAAAAGAAAAAAAAAAAGAATGACCGAAAAGGAATAGGCTGAAGCCAAGGCTTATATTTGCCTATCCTATACATTCATTGAAAATTAGATTACCTGGAACATCAACGTTCAAAAAAATCAATGGGATGAAAGTAATTGTTACTATATTTTATAATTTACTATTATTTCACCTTTCAAGGCTTTTTTCAACCTTAACAAAGAACTACATGTCTTCAACTCATCACTGAGCTTGTTCCACCATTGAACTCCTAAAACTGAAATACATTTGTATTTTATATTCGTTCTTACTTTACCTATTTCAAAAATAAATATCCCCTGTAAATTATAGTTTTCTCCTCTTAATTTAAATAACTTAAGAATACATAATTGACGTGCATTCGGGTAAAACATTTCATAAATGTTCCTGTATGACATTTTGACAACAATTGAAGTTGCATTTGTATTCAATAATAATAATAATGGATTAGATTTATGAAGCACTTTTGTAGACACTAAAAGTGCTTTACAGAGAGAACTGAAAACACCATCCTTCATTCACTCACATTCACACCATAATGGTGGTAAGCTACATTTGTGGCCACAGCTGCCCTGGTGTAGACTGACTAGAGCAGGGATGTCAAACTGGTTTTCATTGAGGGCCACATCGCAGTTATGGCTGCCATCAGAGGGCCGCTTGTAACAGCGAATAATGTATGAGTTTGCCTCTGGATTGCATAATTAATTACGGTATATAAATTGTTTTATTGTTAAGTTCTTATTTTATTCTGGCAACTTAGCTGCCAGTTTTTCTACCGTAAAAACAAATGTACCGTCTTTCCATTTAGAATAATATACCGTTAAAAACAACAACCGTAGATTTTACAGTCAAAAACTGGCAGCTCAGTCAACAGGATTTTAACACAAAAAACAGTAGTAGTTTTTTTTTCAATTTACAGTAATATGCTGTAACGAACAACGTAAAATGCATTATCATTTTTATTAATTTGATGGGTAGTTTGCTGTAAAGTTGAGTATTTTTATTTATTTTTACTTAGACAAAAACATGTTTGGAAAGTATGATAATATACTGTAATATTTGTTGCAATATTGGATACTATTTAAAATTTAAAAAGGTATGCAATTTAAAGCAGTACTTATATATTTTTCTGTCAAAATGAAAAAAATCAATTACATTTAGTGAGAAAATATTAAGTACTTTATTGACACATATCATCTCCAGGTGTTTGCGGGCCAGATCAAATTATGTTGCGGGCCAGATCTGGCCCCCGGGCCTTGAGTTTGACACCTGTGGACTAGAGCATAGCTGCCAATTTGCACTTACGGCCCCTTTGACCATTATGTCGGAGGACATAACGGCCATGACTAGGATGACAGAAGCTAGAGTTTAATCTGGAACCCTCAAGTTGCTGGCACAGCTGCTCTACCATCTGAGCCACGCCGTCCCGGGGTCTTTTTTTTAAAAGATAATTTATATTAAGCAAGCAAGTAATAACCTGTGGTTAATTATGATAAATTCAAAAGTGTGATTAATCTGATTAAAATCATAAAGCAGCAGTAACATTTATTTTTCATCACAACATAATGTTATTAATAACTATAAAATGACATAATTAATTAGACAGAAAGCGTGGATTATTGGTTAGCATGTCAACCTCACAGTCAGGCCGAGAGTTCGAATCCCTGTGTGGAGTTTGCGTGTTCTTCCTGCACGTGCTTGCATGGAGTTTTTTTCCAGACATTTTACTTTTTCTACACTAAAATCTTTATTAAATGACATATGAAAAAAGATGTGGATATTCTTAGACATGCAAAATGCATTCAATTATCATACCTTCCGTATTCTGTATGGCGTTTCTCTACCTGGCTTTTCTCCAATTGTGCACAGTTTAGAGCACAGGTGTCAAACTCAAGGCCTGAGGGGCATCATTTTATGTGGCCTGCGAAGTCTTTGAAATAAAATGTGTCTTCTTTCTGGCTAATCATTTATGACTAGCTATTTGTTTTTTTAAATTTTGACAGAAAATGCACTGCAGTTACATGTCTTCTAAAACTGTATATTTTCTGATCATGCAACAACATATTCTAAGCATTTTTCAGGGGTATAGGAGGGTATCAAAAATACTTAAATATCTGAATGTCACTGACTTATGATTTCAAAACTAGTTATCCACCAATCTGTTGATTATGTAATAATCAGATGTGTATGCAATTATTTAATGAATCTATATTTATGAAATGTATATCTATTTACAAGTGGCCATATAAGGCCAGCCATATTTGCGATGTTGCCCTCAATAAATACAAGAATGCTATCCCTGATTTAGAGACTCAGTTTGCCTAATATGCATGTTTTTGTTATGAAATGTTTATACAAACTCAGAACCTTGTTGTTGTGAGGTGGACATGTAAATCACTTTCTCGTATTGTATTATATTAATGGTAAAAATGGATGCCTGTATTATCCACAAAACCAAGTTCACGTAATAGTAGTTTGTTTTTTATATCATTAACATGCATTATTAAATATAACCCCTCAAAGGGGACATTTAAAGTGTACACTCCTGCACTGTATATTGTAGTCAATAGTTGTTATATGGGCCTCATGGTAGCGCTTTCAAGGTGTAAAAGTCTGTTGGGATAGGCTCCAGCTCACTCCTAACCTTAAATAAGGGGTGTCCAAACTTTTTCCAATAAGGGCTTACTGCAAAATCAAAGCATGCAGGGGCCATTCTGATATTTTATTTTGTAAAAAAAAGCTAAAAACAGACATTGTATATATTTAAAGACAAAGATTTGTGCCAGCTTTGTGTTACAGGTGATAAAGTGTATTTTTGGTTATCAGTAAGGCTGTCAAAAATAACACATTTGCTCGTGATGAATCACAAAAAAACAATGCTAATCATGCATATACGCAGCATAATCACACAATTTATTTTGAGGGTACATGCGCTTTTACTTGAAAGCTTGTTAAAAGGTGAGTGGTCGGGTCAATGCACATGTCAGTGCAAAGATGAGTGAAGAGACTCCGACTTGTGATAGCTGGTAAATTTAACTTCTAATACATCCTGACTGGACTTAATAATATGAATAAATACATAAATGACGCACATACAAGTAAACATTTTAAAAAATGTTCCTCAATGACATTCTGACAATAAAATTGCATTATGTCTAAATATTGGGCTCTTTTTTAAGTTAATGTATATTATACAAGCGAGTAATGGCCTGTTTTTAATCATGATTAATCCAAATTCAAAAGTGTGATTAACATGATCTTTTTATATATATAAAAATATATATATATATATATATATATATATATATATATATATATATATATATATATATATATATATATATATATATATATATATATATATACACACACACACACATATATAGTCAAGGTTTTTATAGTTTATCCGTTATACAGTGCTCAATACCGGGGTAGAGCGGAATATATGTTAGGTCAGGAAAAAACACAGAGGCTATATCATCCCTACAAGCCTGTTTCGCAGGTTTCTCTGCTCTTCAGAGGATTTTACACTGAAGAGCAGAGAAACCTGCGAAACAGGCTTGTAGGGATGAAATAGCCTCTGTGTTTTTTCCTGACCTAACGTATATACAAATATATATGTATATATATATGTGTATATGTATGTATATGTATATATATATATATATATATATATATATATATATATATATATGTATATATATATATATATATATATATATATATATATATATATATATATATAGATATATATATAGATATATATAGATATATATATATATATAGATATATATATATATATCTATATATATATATATATATAGATATATATATATATATATATATATATATATACTGTATATATATATATATATATATATATATATATATATATATATATATATATATATATAGATATATATATATATATATACTGTATATATATATATATATATATATATATATATATATATATATATATATATATATATATATATATATATATATATATATATATATATAGATATATATATATTCTGCGGGCCGCAAATGGCCCCTGGCCGCTCTTTGGACACCCTTGCCTCAAATAGAGAAAAAGTGAATGATTTCCTTTTGTCAACATAAAAATTATGAATTAATAATGATATTAATCACACAGATGAATGAATGACAACTCCAGTTGACATGCCAAGTAGTGATGAACAGTGAACAACAAAGGAACATAAAACAATACAAATAAAAAACGATAACAGAACCCTCGTTAACGGTACATTCCTCTCGCCTGTTGCGTATTTATCGTATTTTCTTTCACCACAACACACATGGTTGCTCTATAGGAATGTTACTGTTCAGTATTTGATGTAATGCTGCACCATGCAGGGAATCTTTCCCATCCTCGGGTCAGCAGCTGCGTGTTCAAACAAAGCACGAGCAGAGTATATTTTGTTCAACTGAGAAGGACCCCCTCACACACACACACACACACACACACACACACACACACACACACACACACACACACACACACACACACACACACACACACCCCACTGTCAAGCATCCTTTTATCATGTGATCTATGAGGAAATTCTCCCGAGGCCCAGTCATGCAGGAGCACGACAGGAACACTTTGCACTTTGAAGTGGAGCGACATTATCAGGAAGTATCGTCTTGAAATAGCGCCTCCTCTCTCCCCATCTCACTCCATTTGTGAGGCACCTTCCCTGTCTCTCCTCATCTGCGCTCTCCTCCCTCTGCTGCTGACAGCCTCTCTTGGTCTTCCTCCCCAGTCCAGCCTCTTTTGCTTCCCCTTCCATCCCAAAAGAATGTATTTCCATCACACCTCTCACCTCCTGTGCTGTGCTCCTATCTCTGGGGGACGTTATGCGACGAGGCCTCGCCGGAGACGGGCCGCTGGTCAGCAGTAATGGCGGCGGGGGGTCGTGCAGGTGGCCTCTGCTGGGAATGTGTGTGATGCATGGGAAGAAGGAGAGATCCATTTTGATGCCTTGTTAAAAAAAAAGTATGAATAATTCAAAGTAAACACCCTCCCTGGTGAGAAGAAGGTTTGAAATCAAGACATCAAACCTCCCCCTCTAACATAGATCCACTTCCTGTCTCTCTGGCATTAAGACTAGAGCACCTGACACAGGAGTTTAAGGAAGTAGGCCATCAGAAGCATGAAAAGGAATCACTAAACAAACCAGGGGATAAAAATAAAGCGAGCGTAGGGAAGATAATATGGAAGAGGGAAAAAAAAACATAAAAAGTCAAGCACACTTTAATTAGCGGCCTCTCAGCAGGAAGTCACGGCCTCGAAGCGGCAATGGGGCTTTTATCGACTCCACCGTTTGTCACTTTTAGTCCAAATGAGAGAAAGCGGGGAGACAATTAGTCGATGGTACCTGTTTGATTAAACCCACTTTACACTAATAGATTGCTAGTCGCTGCAAAAGTCCAAAAAAAAGACACGTGTGTTACTCCGACGACGCCTGCGACACCTTGTCAGGACGCACGGCTAAAGCCATCATGGTGGGATTGAAAAGGTCATCACTGCGTTGACCTTCAGCAGCGACACGACACTGCAAGCTGCAGCCTTACAGAGGAACATGAAAGGTAATATTTGATGTCACACAGTTGCATTTTGTGGATAATACCATAGTAGCGGGTAAATGTGCCATATTAAGCGTGCTTGTAGATGTCATTATAAGCATATTAGTTGTAACACGTGGTTACGTTCAACACGTCTGAAAAGGAGTAGGAAGAAGGAGATTGAAGTCGGAAATGTGCTGCTATGGAAACGGAAATAAATGCGCTGAGGAAATAAGTTTTGGTAATGCATAAAATTATCAAAATACAGTAAATATTGTACATAGTGCATTTTGATAAGAATTTGTCCGTTACTACATTATATATTTACTTGAAGTGTGTATATAAAACATTGCTGGAAGTTTTTGAAGTTGTTTTAGAGGCTTTGAAGGACACAACGGTGACTCCCATTAGCCGCATCTGCCGAGCGTTTTTTTTTAATTTTTTATCATCTTCCATCCATCCATTTTCTACCGCTTGTCTTCTTTGGAATCCTAAAAAAACAAAACACAAATGTGGTCTTGTCTCTCATATTGACTGTGAACTTCAAATCTATCCGTCGATTATAGATTGTATTATTGTGTTATGGTTTCCTTTTGTAGTTCTTTGCCCCCTTTTGCCATAGAAAACTTTGTATGGCTTTTTTATTAATATCTTCCCTAAAATATATTTCAAAGTGTAATATTTGTTGTGAAGTAATTGGAATCTTCAATAGATCAGTAATTCATAACAACATCAAGGGTAATAATGAACTCCGAAATTGAACTTTAACAGCCACATTATTCAATAACATCAACAGCTTTTTACCACCTACAAACATTGCCAACATCAGAAGAATAATGTCCAAATCAGACTTAAAAAGACTAATCCATGCCTCTGTCCCCAACAGGTTAGACTACTGCTATTTGATCCTATACTGTACCTCCATATTCTACTTTAGCCTGTGCATGTTGACCGTTACATTTTGTTTGCTTATATTTTCTCATTTACATTTTGTCCACTCCCTGCGTGCGAATTAATAAAACGCCAATAAGCAAATAGGAGTTGACAAACTGACACTATGTAGCGTGTGCAGTGTTCAGGAAAAGTAAAAAACATATGTATGTAAAAGAAATAAATACATTTGGATTATGAAAAATGTATAAAGGTAATACAATATGAATGAATTGTTAATAGTAAATAGGAAATACCGGTATATAAGTTGAAGTAAATGGGGATAACTATTACTGGATATATTTTGTTTTCCTTGATTGCCCGATTCATAAGTAATATGTAGAGATGTCCGATAATATCGGCCTGACGATATTATCGGCCGATAAATGCTTTAAAATGTAATATCGGAAATGATCAGTATCGTTTTTTTATTATCGGCATCTGTATTTTTGGGTTGTTTTTTTTAAATTAAATCAACATAAAAAACACAAGATACACTTAGAATTAGTGCACCAACCCAAAAAACCTCCCTCCCCTCATTCACACTCATTCACACAAAAGGGTTGTTTCTTTCTGTTATTAATATTTCTGGTTCCTACATTATATATCAATATAGATCAATACAGTCTGTAAGGGATACAGTCCGTAAGCACACATGATTGTGCGTGCTGCTGGTCCACTAATAGTACTAACCTTTAACAGTTAATTTTACTCATTTTCATTAATTACTAGTTTCTATGTAACTGTTTTTATATTGTTTTACTTTCTTTTTTATTCAAGAAAATGTTTTTAATTTATTTATCTTATTTTATTTTATTCATTTTTTTAAAAAAAAAAAAGGACCTTATCTTCACCTTACCTGGTTGTCCAAATTAGGCATAATAATGTGTTAATTCCACGACTGTATATATCGGTATCGGTTGATATCGGTATCGGTTGATATTGGTATCGGTAATTAAAGAGTGGGACAATTTCGGAATATCGGATTTCCGCAAAAAGCCATTATCGGACATCCCTAGTAATATGTGATGAAACAAGTGGAATATTTAAGAGATTTGTGGTTTACTTGATCAAAGAAAAATACATATTTGATCAGTTCCACCATTAACAATGTACTTGACTAACCACAAGCATGTATTGATTAGGAAAACAATTAAATGCTGAGTAAACTAACCGTTGTGTTAGGATCTGTTCCTGCTTTGCTTTCTTAGGCGTAGATTTCATCTTATTTTGTAGAGTTTATGTTTTGTTCTGCTTCCTCCCTTTCCGGTGATGGGCGGAGCTTGAACTCGCTCCTGCTGTCCATCAGTAATTAGTTAGCTCGTTAGCACTTTTGCTGTGTTTGTTTGTTTCGGACCTGGACTTCTCTCCCTGTATGTTCCACACCACTCCGTGTCCACTCCTTCATGTATGTATTCTTGTATTTCATTTAAGTCTTATACCTCGATCCGTCTCACTGCTGACATTTCGTAGCCTGTAAATCGGGACCGAAAGTTTGCCTTTTCTCCCCATATCGCTTCCTTTTATTTACCAGTTCCTATTCTAGTGACCGTGCCCTAAACTGCCGTTATTTGCATCTGGTTGTAATATAACTGTCGTGAGGGGGACTATTTTGTTAATGCATCTGGTTGTAACATAACTGTCGTGAGTGTGGTATTCAGGGGACTATTTTGTTAATGCGCGCATTGATCTGATTTCATGTGTACCGGTCGAGGGCGGAGTTCCGGAAGTTGATTTCATGTGTACCGGTCGAGGGCGGAGTTCCGGAAGTGTAAGAGTTAACGCGGGCGTGTGAGCTGCAAGGTAATAATAAAGAGGGTCAACAAGAAGTGTAGTTATTCTATTGAGATAAATAACAATAACTAAGGTAAATATTCATCCCTAATTGCGAATAAATAAATACATTTCGTGTCTGGCGTGTGTTAGGACTGCGCATGCGTACAAACACGTGACGCATTGATACTGAAACATGTAAAATGTTTCTAGACAATATACCAACTTTGAATCCTGGTGAGTAGGGTTGTCCGATAATGGCTTTTTGCCGATATCCGATATTTCGATATCGTCCAACTCTTAATTACAGATACCGATATCAACTGATAACGATATATACAGTCGTGTTATTAACACATTATTATGCCTAATTTGGACAACCAGGTATGGTGAAGATAAGGTCCTTTTAAATAAAAAAAATAATACAATAAAATAAGATAAATAAATTTAAAAACATTTTTTGAATAAAAAAGAAAGTAAAACAATATAAAAACAGTTACATAGAAACTAGTAATTAATGAAAGTGAGTAAAATTAACTGTTAAAGGTGAGTACTATTAGTGGACCAGCAGCACGCACAATCATGTGTGCTTACGGACTGTATCCCTTGCAGTCTGTATTGATATATATTGATATATAACGTAGGAACCAATATCAGAAAGAAACAACCCTTTTGTGTGGATGGGGAAGGGAGGTTTTTTGGCTTGGTTTAGTAATTGTAAGTGTATCTTGTGTTTTTATGTTGATTTAATAAAAAATGAAATACAATTTAAAAAAACGATACAGATAATAAAAAAACGATACCGATATTTTCCGATATTACATTTTAAAGCATTTATCGGCCGATATTATCGGACATCTCTACTTGTGAGATTATATTAAGGCAGAATATATTTTAATATTAGATTCACCCACTTAAAGTTTTCTATATTGCACATGTTTAATGCACATTTAATATGTACGCTCGAGGTCTTTCTGTGAGGAGTTTGCATGTTCTCCCCGTGACTGCGTGGGTTCCCTCCGGGTACTCCGGATTCCTCCCACCTCCAAAGACATGCACCTGGGGATAGGTTGATTGGCAACACTACATTGGCCCTAGTGTGTGAATGTTGTCTGTCTATCTGTGTTGGCCCTGCGATGAGGTGGCCCGAATGCAGCTGGGCTAGGCTTCAGCATTCGGACAAGCGGTAGAAAATGGACGGATGGATAAATGTATATAAGGGCTATAATGTAGTGATCTAAGTCACCACAATGGTTAAAGTTAAGTGACAATGTGTCTTATTTTAGTTGTACATGTTTCTCTCAGGTTTTGGCATTGCAATCATGCAAATTATTCACAAAGTAACCATGCATGAAAAGTGACTCACTGTGTGAATTACACCTGTTGGCCTGCAGACTTGCCGCTCAATTGTCTGGCCTCTCTTTCCTCCCCCTCCCCTCCCTCACAAGTTATCTTCTCAAATGTCATGTACCGCAAAATTTATATTAATTGTGTGGCATATGTGTACATGCAGATGTGTGTGTGTGTGTGTGTGTGTGTGTGTGTGTGTGTGTGTGTGTGTGTGTGTGTGTGTGTGTGTGTGTGTGTGTGTGTGTGTGTGTGTGTGTGTGTGGCAGACCCCGTTGAAGTTGACTCACTGCACCTTTCTGTCAATGTCAGCGCCTGTTGAATGCGACCTCACACACACATCTTCTTGTGTGTGTGTGTGTTTAAATGTGCACGTGTGCCTTTGAACAATGGCATGTACATCCTGAGTGTATAATGACAGGATGACTCACCGTACATGTCACCTGTCTGACCAGCGGCATCCAGAGGGCATTGCTTTCCTTTTGTGCTCCCTTTTTCACCAGCCTGCTAATGATAAACAAAACACACAAAGTCACACGTTCTGTAATTATAAATGAGATAGTGGCAGCGTAATAAATCTTAGTAACAAACACGCAATAAAACAAAAGGCACTAATTAATGAAGTCTAAGATGCGTACAAATGCAGTACATACCTGCTGTTCATTCTTTCAGCAGACCCTCCTATGTTTGTCTGGTACCCTCATATGTCTGCTCTAGTGCCCGCCAGCCTGAGAGAGTCTTCATCCTATCGAATTGGGGACCGGGGCTCAGCTGCAGAGACTGACATCATCCCTTTCAGAGGAGGTTTTCCCCACCCGCTATCTGCACCCTCTCTCTCTCTTTCTGTCTCTCTCTCTCTCTCTCGCTCTTTCCTAACTCTCCCCATCTCCTTCTCTCTCAGCCTAACTCACTCTGCATAGCATTCTCTTATCTCTCATCTGTCCAATCCTCTATAACTGCTTTCAAAGCGTCTCAGCCCAGTAACAAGTGTTCAATCACGACTTTCCACATCTTCCTGCTGTTGTGTTTTAGTCGGCTGTGTAGACCTGTCGTCATTAAAGACAGACACGTATCCATGAGGGCTTCTCTATTAGAGCTTTTATTAATAGACGTGGCTGCCCGCGGCTTCCTTTCTGTCAGTGTTAAAGATCAGGGATTGCAGAAGTAAATCAAGAGTGAAGTGTAATAGGCAGCCGGCTCTTACCTATCCAATTCCTTTAGATCAGCCGGAATGAAAGTGGAGCAGAGCCGAGCAGCAGGAGCCTCGGTGATTGGGGGTAGATAGATGTCTGCTGAGGTGCTTGTGGTGGGAGGTGATGGGTGCTGCTGTCCATGGTGCTGATTGCCAGGAGGAAACATTACCAAGGACACCGGTGGGTGACCTTACAGACCCCCGCAAAATAGCTGCAACACAGCAAAGGGGTTGGAGGGGGCGGGGGGACCTGCTTGAAGCACGAAGAAACCCACATTAATGGGATCACACACACACTCACACACACACAGCCCCCTCCTCTCCCACATGCATTTCTCTGTGTCTTCACTCATTTAGGATTGCATTAATCACTGCAGGGTAACAGTGGCAGGTGAGATTAAAATAGATTAGCTTTATTAAAGGGATGCATATTGCACACAAGCACCCACTACACACACAGAGAGCAGATCAAAAGCAAATACAATACAGCAAGATGTAGGTAAGTACATCTATATGTGAGCGCACACACTCAAGGGATACAGACAAGGGGTTGGAGTTGTGTATACCGCAGTGTGTGCGTGTGTGTGTTGCTGCTGCGTTTTGTCCACTCACACCATGGACTCCTTTTTGTTGTTCCAGCTCTCCTCTCAAGAGGTAGCTTTTAGAATCTTGCCTCCTTGTTTCCATAGTGACACTCACCCCCTACCCCTTTAGTGAGGCAAAGAGACACTGTGTGTGTGCGGACATGAGTGTGTTAAAGGTTAAAAGGGGGGTTGATCACAATCTGATATTTTTAGCAATTTAGGTAATTCAGAAGAATTGCTGCCAAATGATGACATTGTCTTTTTCAACAGCTTCTACTACTCTTGTATTGATAATATTGCAACATGTATTCGTCATCAATGTAGCATAGCACAATTAACTGCTAAACAGTCTGCCATTTCCAGGTTTCACAGTGAAATATGAATACTTCTTTATTTGTTACATTATCAACAGTATTGGTAGGTGTTCATGAATATTACAAAGACTTTGAAGGCTAAGACTATTACCTGTGCAGTCTTACTCTCAGGTGGGGGCCGGTGTTGTTTACATTTTAACCAATAGCAGTGCCAAATTGTTATTTTCAAAATGATGCCAGTGCTTAAATGGTTTTGTTTCAAAACTTGCCTTTAACTTTAAAAGTGAGTGTGACAAAATATTGATTGAAATACTTCAGTAATGTAAGTTAGGTGACGTAACAAATTGTCATAATCACAGCAAAACCAGCAACAATGCAGAACTAGGGCTAGGTATCGTTTACATTTTCACCAATACTAGTACAAAATCGGTACTTTTCAAACAGTCCCCAAACTAATACGTAAACAATTTAAAACATGCACATTTTTGTAAAAACCCCCCCCCCAAAAAAACCTTTTGTGACATTAAAAGCCTACTGAAACCCACTACTACCAACCACGCAGTCTGATAGTTTATATATCAATGATGAAATCTTAACATTGCAACACATGCCAATACGGCCGGGTTAACTTATAAAGTGCAATTTTAAAATTCCCGCCACACTTCCGGTTGAAAAACTCCTTTGGATATGATTTATGCGCGTGACGTCACAAAAGCAACGGAAGTGGTTGGGCCCCATCGGACCCGATAGAAAAGCCTCTTGTTTTCTTTGACAAAATTCCACAGTATTCTGGACATCTGTGTTGGTGAATCTTTTGCAATTTGTTTAATGAACAATGGAGACTGCAAAGAAGAACGTTGTAGGTGGGATCGATCAGTGTCTTAGCGGCTAAGTACAATACTGTAATATCCGTGATATTTGCATTAGTGTACTGTGTCTTTAAGGGTTTGGGGAACGCGCACGCGCGAGTGAGTTGGCGGAGAACTTGAGTGTGTGTGAGCGTGACTTTTGGCTAACAGCAGCTCGTGTATGTGTGTGCGTTACTTTTTGAACTACAACCAGTTACCGCTTGTTAATAAAGCGATTGAGCAATTTGTTTAATGGACACTGGAGACTGCAAATAAGAAAGTTGGAGCCGGTGGAGCAGCGGACTACAGCAACACCAACACCAGGAGGTTGTGTTGTGTTTTGAGCAGGATAACAGACGCACTACGGTGAGTCTAGCTTTGGCTTCCAAACATTTGATCGATTGCCCGTACGTGCGTGTCGATATGTGCATGTGACGTACGTAACTTTGGGGAAATATATGTTTCTTGCCGACTCTGATGGCGGCCGGGGTGTCGTCAAAAGCGTACAACGCCCGCCGCCGCATCTAAGTTAGCTACGCAGCTAGGTTAGCGTCTGTTTTTTTAGCTTCGCCAAGCGGAATATTATTAATCGTGTATTTACATGTTCATGGTTTAATAGTATTATTGATCTTCTGTCTATGTATCCAGTCAGGGTTTTTTTTCATTTAGTTTCTATCTGCATTTGAGACTGGCGCTATCACATTGGCTACGCAGCTAGGTTAGCTTCAGTTTTTTTTAGCTTCGCCAAGCGGAATATTATTAATCGTGTATTTACATGTTCATGGTTTAATAGTATTATTGATCTTCTGTCTATCCATCCAGTCAGGGTTTTTTTTTATTTAGTTTCTATCTGCATTTGAGACTGGCGCTATCGCGTTGGCTACGTTGCTAGGTTAGCTTCTGTTTTTTTTTGCTTCGCCAAGCGGAATATTATTAATCGTGTATTTACATGTTCATGGTTTAATAGTATTATTAATCTTCTGTCTATCCATCCAGTCAGGTTTTTTTTTAATTTAGTTTCTATCTGCATTTGAGACTGCTGCTATCAAGTTGGCTACGTAGCTAGGTTAGCTTCTATGTTTTTAGCTTCGCAAAGCTGAATTATTAATCGTGTATTTACATGTTCAGTCACTGTGAATGTCCATTTCGCGTTCTCGACTCTCATTTTCAAGAGGATATAGTATCTGAGATGGTTTAAAATACAAATCTGTGATACACAATAGAAAAAGGAGAGAGTGTTGAATCCAATGAGCCAGCTTGTACCTAAGTTACGGTCAGAGCGAAAAAAGATACGTCCATCACTGCCTCTCAAGTCCTTCACTGTAACGTTCCTCATCTACGAATCTTTCATCCTCGCTCAAATTAATGGGGTAATCGTCACTTTCTCGGTCCGAATCTCTCTAGCTCCATTGTAAACAACGGGGAATTGTGAGCAGCACTACCGCTTGTGACGTCACGCTACTTCCGGTACAGGCAAGGCTTTTTTTATCAGCGAGCAAAAGTTGCGAACTTTATCGTCGATTTTCTCTACTAAATCCTTTCAGCAAAAATATGGCAATATCGTGAAATGATCAAGTATGACACATAGAATGGATCTGCTATTCCCGTTTAAATAAAAACATTTCATTTCAGTAGGCCTTTAAAGTTAAACAGACTAGTGATTTCACTACTACAAGGATATAAATAAAATGATAAAGTAATACATAAAAATATACATAATACATACAAAGTGACATAATTATTACAGCAATACAGAGCATAGAGAATGTGCAAAAAAACGACTTGAGTTGTAGTGTTTGATGCTCAAAATTGTGGGTGTTACTAAATGTAACCTCGCTCGCTGTAACTGTAATTGGTGCATAATGAGGAAGTGCTGTGTTGTGGTTGTTGCTACTATCTAGCGCTGCGGTGCTAATGGTGTTATAAGAGCTGCTGTGGGCATGATAATGTCGGCAATAAAATCTAAAAAAAAAGCGTCAGACTCTGCGGGACGTTACATTACTTACAATGTTACTTGCACGATATCACCGCCGATCACTTCTGCAGGTGGCTGAGTCTGCATTCATTTAGCCCTGGAATAAGGCACTAACAGCTTTAATGTAAATCGACAAATGGCACCAAGTGTCGTGCTTTTTCCCTATTAAAAACACCAGGACTATGCAAAAAAACACCTGCTTGTGATACACTATATTGCCAAAAGTATTTGGCCACCTGCCCTGACTCACATATGAACTTGACGTTCCATCCCATTCCTAAACCATAGGGTTCAATATGATGTCGGTCCACCTTTTGCAACTATTACATTTTCAACTCTTCTGGGAAGGCTGTCCACAAGGTTGCGGAGTGTGTTTATAGGAATTGTCCACCATTCTTCCAAAAGCGCATTGGTGAGGTCACACACTGATTTTGGTCAAGAAGGCCTGGCTCTCAGTCTCCGTTCTAATTCAACCCAAAGGTGTAATATCGGGTTCAGGTCAGGACTCTGTACAGGCCAGTCAAGTTCATTCACACCTCCATGTCTTTATGGACCTTGCTTTGTGCACTGGTGCACAGTCATGTTGGAAGAGGAAGGGACCCGCTTCAAACTGTTCCCACAAGGTTGGGAGCATGGAATTGTCCAAAATGATTTGGTATCCTGGAGCATTAAAAGTTCCTTTCACTGGAACTAAGGGGCCAAGCCCAACTCCAGAAAAACAACCCCACACCATAATTCCCCCTCCACCAAATTTCACACTCTGCACAATGTAGTCCAAAATGTACCGTTCTCCTGGCAACCTCCAAACCCAGACTCGTCCATCAGATTGCCAGATGGAAAAGCATGATTCATCACTCCAGAGAACACATCTCCACTGCTCTAGAGTCCAGTGGCGACGTGCTTTCCACCACTGCATCCGACGCTTTGCATTGGACTTGGTGATGTATGGCTTAGATGCAGCTGATCGGCCATGGAAACCCATTCCATGAAGCTATCTGCGTACTGTATGTGGGCTAATTGGAAGGTCACGTGAAGTTTGGAGCTCTGTAGCAACTGATTGTACGCTGGAAATCACTGAGCTCCTGAGCGCGGCCCATTCTTTCACAAATGTTTGTAGAAGCAGTCTCCATGCCTAAGTGCTTGATGTTATACACCTGTGGGCCGGGCCAAGTGATTAGGAGACCTGATTCTCATCATTTGGATGGGTGGCCAAATACTTTTGGCAATATAGTGTATGTTGATGTTTAGAATTCAAAGGGTTGTCATTGGTGCTCAATGAGGAAGTGTTGTGTTGCAGGGGAAAGGTGTGTGCGGTGTTGGACTTGTTAAAGGCCTACTGAAATGATTTTTTTTTATTTAAACGGGGATAGCAGATCTATTCTATGTGTCATACTTGATCATTTCGCGATATTGCCATATTTTTGCTGAAAGGATTTAGTATAGAACAACGACGATAAAGATCGCAACTTTTGGTACCTGATAAAAAAAGGCTTGCCCCTACCGGAAGTAGCGTGACGTAGTCAGTTGAACATATACGCAAAGTTCCCTATTGTTTACAATGATGGCCGCATGAAGTGAGAGAGATTCGGACCGAGAAAGCGACGATTTCCCCATTAATTTGAGCGAGGATGAAGAAAGATTTGTGGATGAGTAAAGTGCAAGTGAAGGACTAGTGGGGAGTGGAAGCGATTCAGATAGGGAAGATTCTGTGAGAGCCGGGGGTGACCTGATATTCAGCTGGAAATGACTAAAACAGTAAATAAACACAAGACATATATATACTCTATTAGCCACAACACAACCAGGCTTATATTTGATATGCCACAAATTAATCCCACATAAAAACACCTAGGTGTTTGTTATGCTAGCTCCTAGCTACTAGCTCGAGCTAGTTATAGCTCGAGCGGGTAATATGGACGGGATCCCGTCTATATAACCAGCCAATACAATTCAAACACCTGCACAACACACACACTCCCTCAGCCCAAAGAACCGTTCACCTAACCCAAGGTTCATAAAGCTTATATATTTAACCAAAGTTACGTACATGACACACACGTACGGGCAAGCAATCAAATATTTGGAAGCGCGCGGGTAGGACCTGATATTCAGCTGGGAATGACTACAACAGTAAATAAACACAAGACATATATATACTCTATTAGCCACAACACAACCAGGCTTATATTTAATATGCCACAAATTAATCCCGCATAACAAACACCTAGGTGTTTGTTATGCTAGCTCCTAGCTACTAGCTACTAGTTTGAGCTAGTTATAGCAAGCGATCAAATGTTTGGAAGCGTACTCACGGTATCGCATCTGCGTCTGTTAACAAAGTCAAAGTCCTCCTGGTAAGAGTCTCTGTTGTCCGAGTTCTTCGATCTTGACTGCATCTTTCGGGAATGTAAACAGTGAAACACCGACTGTGTTGTGTTGCTGACTTCCCTTGCAAAATACTCCGCTTTGCACTGACTTTCTTCTTTGCTTGCTCAGCTTCTTTCTCCATAATGCAATGAACAAATTGTAACAGATTCACCAACACAGATGTCCAGAATACTGTGGAATAATGATGAAAACAGCTATTTCGTATTGGCTTCAATGGAGAAGCCATACCTGTGTTCTACCGGCTACGTCACGCGCATACGTCATCCTCAAAGGCGTTTTGAACCGGAAGTTCCCCGGGAAATTTAAAATTGCACTTTATAAGTTAACCTGGCCGTATTGGCATGTGTTGCAATGTTAAGATTTCATCATTGATATATAAACTATCAGACTGCGTGGTCGGTAGTAGTGGGTTTCAGTAGGCCTTTAAAGTCGGCAATAAGGTTTAAAAGGCGAACTAGGCTCTGTGTGCGTCGCTCGGAATGCTACATTACTTATTAGACATTAACTGCACAATATTACCTTCAAATACTTGTTGCAGGTGAATAATTCTGCATTCATTTAGTACCAAAAATCAGGCACGGTAAATCCTTTTTCTTACCAGTCTTGGTACTACAGTTTACTTCGGCACCGGTGCCATCATGGAGCAGAGTTTGGTAGCCATATTTAATAATGCTTTAAAAGGACTGAATTTGTCACTTTCAAAAGCAGACGGAAAAACACGCTCTGTGTGTGTGTGTGTGTGTGTGTGTGTGTGTGTGTGTGTGTGTGTGTGTGTGTGTGTGTGTGTGTGTGTGTGTGTGTGTGTGTGTGTGTGTGTGTGTGTGTGTGTGTGTGTGTGTGTGTGTGTGTGTGTGTGTGTGTGTGTGTGTGTGTGTGTGTGTGTGTGTGTGTGTGTGTGTGTGTGTGTGTGTGTGTGTGGCCCCAGTAGGAAGCAGCACACAGGAGCAAATCCCTTCTCCTCACATAAGCCAAGAGCGTTCCACATCAGTGAGTGGGAATGAGCAGCGAGGACACTGGAGGCTTGTCTGAGATAGGATTATCTCAACTAAGATTTCCACCATCTTGAGCTGTCACAACTCTTGAGTATAAACAAGGAGACATCTGACAAACTTAATGAAATGACGGATGAGCGGGTCCCCTCTCTACAGCTTCCTAATCAGCCGCCATCAAGATAATGCAATTCATTAACACCTGAGACAGGATTTGTCAAACTTTTTTTTACAGACTTTAAGTGTTTATTCTTACAACTTTCACTTCTCTTGTTCATTCCTACAGTTGGTGAAAGCCAAGCAAAGACTAACAGACAGAAGATGCCGTCTTGAGTGCGGTGTCAGGCTAGTATTAAATAAATCGAAGCTATTCCGCATGAATGGTTTGAGGTAAGTGGTGCTTCTTGACATTTTTTCCACAATAGAGGGAATTTTGGAAGAGTGCAAGCAGCAGTGCTACAAAAAAAGCAGAATGCCTTCAAATGAGGATGTTCATGTCAGCAAGGTGAAGTCACCAGTAAATAAGTCACCAGTAGTTTTACTTCCCCAGTAAAACTCGTATTTACCACTCAGAAAGTCAGGCATAGATAGCGCATTACTCCATCCTGAACTCGTCCGTGTTATTCAATATGTGTGTAACTGACTAGATGGCCTCGGCACCTCTGTTTGCTCCACAATCCGTCCCCAGAGTGTAACAATGCTTATTTATCTCGGTATAATTGGCCTGCCTGACAGAGCCCATCTTAAACCCGCCCATGAATGCCTCAAGTGACAATGGGGGGTTCTGGCATGTCACATGACCTGAATGCAGGACAGATAGCACTGTCACACCGTAGTGGTTCATCTTGTCAATGTACACTGTTTCTGTAGATGTAGTCAGAATGGCACCGTGCAAACACATTTAATTGCATCTCTATAATACAAACCCCGTTTCCATATGAGTTGGGAAATTGTGTTCGATGTAAATATAAACGGAATACAATGATTTGCAAATCCTTTTCAACCCATATTCAATTGAATGCACTACAAAGACAAGATATTTGATGTTCAAACTCATAAACTTTATTTTTTTTTAAAAAATAATAATTAATTTAGAATTTCATGGCTGCAACACGTGCCAAAGTAGTTGGGAAAGGGCATGTTCACCACTGTGTTACATGGCCTTTCCTTTTAACAACACTCAGTAAACGTTTGGGAACTGAGGAGACACATTTTTGAAGCTTCTCAGGTGGAATTCTTTCCCATTCTTGCTTGATGTACAGCTTAAGTTGTTCAACAGTCCGGGGGTCTCCTTTGTGGTATTTTAGGCTTCATAATGCGCCACACATTTTCAATGGGAGACAGGTCTGGACTACAGGCACTCCAGTCTAGTACCCACACTCTTTTACTATGAAGCCACGTTGATGTAACACATGGCTTGGCATTGTCTTGCTGAAATAAGCAGGGGCGTCCATGGTAACGTTGCTTGGATGGCAACATATGTTGCTCCAAAACCTGTATGTACCTTTCAGCATTAATGGCGCCTTCACAGATGTGTAAATTACCCATGTCCTGGGCACTAATACACCCCCATACCATCACAGATGCTGGCTTTTACACTTTGCGCCTATAACAATCCGGATGGTTCTTTTCCTCTTTGGTCCGGAGGACACGACGTCCACAGTTTCCAAAAACAATTTGAAATGTGGACTCGTCAGACCACAGAACACTTTTCCACTTTGTATCAGTCCATCTTAGATGAGCTCAGGCCCAGCGAAGCCGACGGCGTTTCTGGGTGTTGTTGATAAACGGTTTTCGCCTTGCATAGGAGAGTTTTAACTTGCACTTACAGATGTAGTGACCAACTGTAGTTACTGACAGTGGGTTTCTGAAGTGTTCCTGAGCCCATGTGGTGATATCCTTTACACACTGATGTCATTTGTTGATGCAGTACAGCCTGAGGGATCGAAGGTCACGGGCTTAGCTACTTATGTGCAGTGATTTCTCCAGATTCTCTGAACCCTTTGATGATATTACGGACCATAGATGGCGAAATCCCTAAATTCCTTGCAATAGCTGGTTGAGAAAGGTTTTTCTTAAACTGTTCAACAATTTGCTCACGCATTTGTTGACAAAGGGGTGACCCTCGCCCCATCCTTGTTTGTGAATGAGTGAGCATTTCATGGAATCTACTTTTATACCCAATCATGGCACCCCCCTGTTCCCAATTTGCCTGTTCACCTGTGGGATGTTCCAAATAAGTGTTTGATGAGCATTCTTCAACTTTATCAGTATTTATTGCCACATTTCCCAACTTCTTTGTCACGTGTTGCTGGCATCAAATTCTAAAGTTAATGATTATTTACAAAAAAAAAAAATGTTTATTAGTTTGAACATCAAATATGTTGTCTTTGTAGCATATTCAACTGAATATGGGTTGAAAATGATTTGCAAATCATTGTATTCCGTTTATATTTACATCTAACACAATTTCCCAACTCAAATGGAAACGGGGTTTGTAGAATTAGAAGTCAATGTTGTTGTTTTTTAACTTATTGGTTACATTTTGACAAAAAAAAATCCATGTCCAAAGTTATTTCTACCTTTTCTCAATGCAATGCAATTTCAGCTGGTCCTCAGTTAATGTATGGTGTCTACAAACACGCTCCCATAATGTATATGATATAATATATGCAAATATAACATATGATATAATAATTCAAAACACGTGTAAATACCTTTGTAAATACCAGAACAACAGTGTGCACAGTGAAGAATACAGTGTGTGCCTCCACTTGCAGCTACACTGAAGAAGGATATAATCGCTTATTAACTTTTTGAACTTCATTATGTCTCCCAAGCATAAAACAAAGTGGCAAATTGCCACTATAGACAACTAGTTAAAGGAAGACTCAAAAATGCACTGTGAGTTATGTTTATGGGTGTGTTAGTGTATGACACCTTGTTTAAAATATTATTGGAGAATGTAATTGGAAGGAATCGTTTACTGCAATTAAACAAAATTCAATGTGGTATTAATCTTGATAATATAAAATTAATAGTTGACAGCACTAATTTTATGTGTATATACTGTATATGTGTATATATATATACACACACACACATACAGTATAGCCCAGCTCCATGGCACATTTGTTGCACACTACTGAACACAAAGACTGGGGTGCTTGAATGATAACATATTAATACTTTAGTTAATAGCAGTATTTTCAGCAAATTGTCCATCCTGTTTGTTGTGTGACTGTGACCGACTGTACATTTGAATGGCTGCCAGCGAGGGACATTATTATTCAGTCCCCCCACTATTCTGGCTCGCCTATTTTTATCAGCGTGTGAGGGTGTGAATATAATATGCCACATCCATTCCTGATGCAGATAAACCCACAAATATGCAGCCTCGCTTAGAGACTGTGGCGCAAACACCGTTAATATAGTAGTCAAGGTGGTATTTGTTATAGCACAATCCCAAAAGCACAGACTGCATCTCTCTGTTAGTGTATTTGCCGTTCGCTTTGTCGCCACAGAAACCAGCATTACCCAAACATCCCCATGCTGATGGACTCTTAAAGTGGCTTCCCCCCTCTCTTGCTCGCTATTAAGCCCCTTCTCCCATCTCTCTCTCTCCCTGGTCAACACTTACCATCGTGTGTCGCCTAGTCAGTAAACATCTCTGACAAACGCTAACATTCAGTGGTTAGTGATTATAAATGGCTTGGTATTAAAATAAATACCTCAGTGTATTCAATATTTGGAACACACTGTGGCATCTCAGTCAATGAGTTGACAAGGTCTATAGAGTTCAATGTTTCACTGCACAGTCCATTGATTTATGTCACACCAAATGTGATCTATTCTTTCTCTCTAATCACGTCCTTTGTGCTAAAGGGATGTGTGGAATATGACTGTTGTTGTTTTTGCACTTTAAACCCCGTTTACAACAACAAATGTGTGCATGCAGACAACTGTGTTGTATCCCATTGGGTATTGCTAATGAGACTGTATATATACATGTTAACAGAAATGTAGTTTTCATTTCGAATGTGGGGGGAACACAACTGGCTTGAAGGGGGTGTGGCTTGAAGAGATAAGATAAGTGTTTTGGAG
The DNA here is from genome assembly GCF_033978785.1 of Entelurus aequoreus. Lineage (NCBI taxonomy): Eukaryota > Metazoa > Chordata > Actinopteri > Syngnathiformes > Syngnathidae > Entelurus > Entelurus aequoreus. The sequence goes on from NC_084754.1 coordinate 21,937,604, forward strand.
TAATACATGGAAACAATTATTTATTTATACATCCACAAAATAATGTATTTGAGTTTCAAGATTGTGAGATGATTTAGTTAATGTTTACATTGTTTATGCCTTGGGTGAGGATCAAACCATCGTGCCCTGCAGCAAAAAGCAAGAAGTTGAGCCATTGTGCCACCAGGGGTCAACAGAACTAACATGTGATATTCTTCTTCTCTTAGCAGTGACAGCTATGTTAATGCCACAAAGGTTTTTTATAATCAATATAGCAACATTTAAGTAGAGAATAAAGCGTCTCTTTTTTTAAGTTTTTTTCCCCCCTTTTTCCATATTGCGGTTTGGAGACTCTTCTCTCCACCTGCATCCAACTGGCCATCTGACTGCTGATTGGTCAGCTGTTTCCTATGTCTTGGTGTGTAAAATGTACGCTCAGTCTGCAATACCACTAGTCTTTTTATTATTTGTACATCTTTTATTGTGCAATATCCTTAAATGTTTATTAATGTGCATAGGTGGTACTAGTGTTATTAATACACATTTTAGTTTTTCATTGTTTTTTATTACCTTTTACTTTGTTACTGTATGCGCCGATCTACATTTCTGCCAGTGGGTGCTCGGACTGGTAGTAAATCTGACGCTACTTTTCTGAGCATGCGCAGTTTTTGCTTGGTGGTGAGAAAGAATTTGCCATCAATACCACGTGGGTGCTCGGCATTGTCCGTGGGTGCTCGGGCTCCGAAGCACCCACGGGATCGGTGCCTATAGTATGTACAATCTGCATTGCAACCATTAAATTTTACCATTGTGGGATGAAATAAGGTCTATCCTAAGAAATGGCAGCGCCACAGAGCCAATCAATGAGCTTGTGGGCAGTCTAAAGTGAAACTAAACTAACTTGAGCAGCCATTTTCTATTTGGTCCGAGTGCGAATGCTTGACTCTTGTAACATTATTTTTGTGCGGTAAATAGTGCAGGGCACCAAAACTTTTGAAAATACCAATTTGAAAATAACACTTAATCATACCTTGTCTTGTGTTTTCTCAAACCAAGTTGTAAAGTTGCTGTCTTTTTCCCTTTTTAGCGGCTCATCCAAATTTATAATGGCCAATATAGACAAAATAGTCCTGTGGAAAATAAAGACAGAAGTATTTATGCTATTGACATCACAGAAGGCGGAAGGGTATGAAACAAAAATAAATAACACAGAAACTTCAGGTACTGGCTTGCCTACAGCATATGTGTTTCCGTCAATCTGTGATGTTACATGTTGCGCACTGTTAAAAGAAGACTGCTAAATCTGAGGCATCCAAAACTGCGTGCAAGCTCACGCCCAAATGCATGAACTCGGGGTGCACAATAGTTATGCTGTCAAACCGATAATTTGATAACAGTAATAAATAGTACCGATAATGGATAAAAACTTTTTTTTAAATGCTCCAATCAGGCGAAATTACCCATACTCTGCTACATGTAGGTCAGGGTGAACAAATCAAGCGCTCCTATCTCGTAAACTCACCCGGAGCAAACATGGCTTCCGTCAGTTGTGCGGTACTTACTTGAAGAAGACATCCCATGTGCAGCTTGTATCAAATGCCCTGCAAACACTCCGCGAGAGGGAAAAAAACATTGGCTTCATATATCAAACCACACCAGCCATCGCGAAACGCCGCCAGCATTCATGCCTTAAAAGCTCATGAAGACGTAGCTTCCACCAGCAAAGAAGCTGCTCAAAGTCAGCTGCAAAGAAAAGCCGTTGGCCGGTTTCATTGTTGTGGTGCCTGAAAAGTGCAAAAAGCCCTCCAGAGACGACCATACGGCCAAAGCAATTTGCAATTTTCTCATGGAAATGACGTGATGGCACTGGATAAAGGCTTGCGGGGTGACTCGTCCGCTCAGGTAAGCATGGAGGGGGGAGACAGGCAGCCGCTCTTTTCTTCATTGGATTTCCACACTGTGAGTATGTCCAAGCAGGCTTAGCTGTCAATCATATCATCAGAGATAAAACAATGCAGCCAAATTATTAACACATTTATTTCTGTGGTATCAGAGATGCAGAAAACCCTGCTCCCCCACACTAGACCCGGTCGGTAGCAGACCAGTAAAGCCATGGTTTGTACTTAACCACCGCTATTTTTTTAGATGTACAGTACAGGCCAAAAGTTTGGACACACCTTCTCCTCATTCAATGCTTTCTCTTTATTTTAATGACTATTTACATTGTAGATTGTCACTGAAGGCATCAAAACTATGAATGAACACATGGGGAGTTATGTACTTGACTACATGTGTGTTATATATGTGGGTTTTTTTTTATGTCAATCACCTTTTTATTGATAAAATTTTAATTTTGCCGTTTTTCATCCATGTTGACGCAAAGACAGAAATGAAGAGTGGAACTAATGTACAGTGAAGTAGTTGCCCGTAGGTCCCTTTTTAGGTGAGGGTATTTCCTCCCCCTCCTCTCAGAGGAAACTTGGAATGCTTCAAAGATAGTTTGTGTCTTCATTAAACATTGCCTGTGTTTTACAGGTTAGTAATGTTGTGAAGCATCTCAAATGCAAATGTTTGATAATTAAACATCCTATAATTCAAACGTAATTTGGTTCAGCGACAGAGATTGATGTTTCAGTGCTTTTAGAGTTTAACACTACAGTGTGTGTGAGCATGTAGCTAGCGCGTTGATGCGTGTGGGTCAGTTGAGAGCAGTTAACCCTTTTTATGCCAACCAATAAGCACTGCAGTGTATATATATATATAGTTCTGTGTTGTAGAGAAATACTTTTCTATCTCTATCTCACACAAGGTCATATTTTTCTCTGTGTAAATAGATTATTTCTTATATGTGTAAATAGATTGTGGACTGAGTGATGTGTATACATTTTGATTGACTATAAGTATACTTCCCAAGAACATTTAATGTCTAAATGATAATTCCCCATTTGTAAAAGAGTCTATCACTCAGATGTTCAAGATGTTTCGGTAACAGCACTATATAGAAATGTGAATATACAATAGTACAGACCATAATAATAGCTATTGTGCTATGGAGAAGATATGTTTTGAGAATGTAATGTTGAATTTAAAGAATAATAATTATATTTGTATTGTGGATTATAGAAAATATACAAGGTGTAATAAAGAGAGGAAACTTGGGATGTGTCATCACTCTCCTTAAACATTGCCTGTGTTTTCCAGGTGAGTAATGTTGTGAAGCATCTCAAATGTAGGGGTTTGACAATGAACTTAACTTTTTTTGTCTACTGAACTCACACCTGTGAGACCTGTAACATGTACAAACAAAACAACGAGCCTTACTGCCTTGCTTTTATTCGACAACAACAAACAATTACTTCCAATGTCCGCACTCGGAATGCCGACTGATGGGATGACTGAATCTTTCAGCAAAGGATTTGTAATCCAAGTTAAGATGGTAAATTCAAAACAGTCCTCGGGTAAAAAATGTAGAGAACAAACGGTAATTTTGCTTAGTCTTTCGAGCAAAGTCCAATGTGAGAGCCAGTAGTATCCACTGCTTCAGTTGGTCCGCAGTTCTAGTTGGTAACAAGTGGAATTTGAAATATCGACTAAATTTTGGCCTAATGACCACAACTTTGTACAATACATGAGTGAGGCATGGTTGATAATCTAGCATTAACTATTACACACTCAAAAGCAATTCAGCTGCTGAAGCAGGAGCGATCTTACCTCTTGCTAATGCCATAGCAGTGTGAATGTCTCTGGGAGCAAGGCCATGTGTTACTGCGCTGGAAAAATAGTTTGCTCTTACAATAACAGCTTGGTTATTATCCAAGTTACAGAACATAAAGTATAGTTGGCATTTTTGAATGCACTTTTAGAGTGATTTATAGGCAGAATGGATTACTCCCATTATCTGCGTTACTAACCGCTTAGAGTGAGCTGATTATTACAAATTAGCAGTGTTGGGACTAACGCGTTACAAAGTAACGACTGTAACGACGTTAGTTTCGGCGGTAACTAGTAATCTAACGCGTTATTTTTTATATTCAGTAACTCAATTACTGTTACTACATGATGCGTTACTGCGTTATTTTACGTTATTTTTTTATGTAGTATTGGCTAGAAACAGAAGATCTGAGTGTGTTTTATTGGAGCGCTGCAGTGTCGTCCTTCTGAATGTTCTTGTGTCACAAGCCGGAGGCGCGCTCTGGGTGTGGGGAGGGGAGGGTAGGGGAGGGGGGCGTGTCTGTGTTTACTAACAACGGAGCCGCAGTCGACTCGAGTGTCTTAACATGGAGATATTCTCACTTCTTTTTTTTGTCGAGCACAGAGAAAAGAACATTATAGTTAAATGTAAGTTGTGTCTTGGATCAAAGATCCCGTCTACTGCCCAAAACAACAATTCAAATCTGCCTGGTTAGGCTTTGTGTATGTCACGTATACCTTCCTTAGGTGAAGCCAGGTTTACAGCTATGTTGTTATTATGCTGTATGTTACTTATGTATGTTATGTTGCAGCTATTTAAAATAGTTTTGTCAATTTGTTCTGGCCTGAAATAAATTGGCCCTTTGAAACATCTTTGTCTTTGTGTGTTGTATGTCGACCACATTGCTTAGCAGAGTTCAGTGATGCAAATGCGTGTCAAGTTGATCAACAGATTGTATTATTCTCCAGTGCAATAACAGTACTGAAATGAAGGCTAAAAGGGCATTAATGGGAGCTTTAAAAAAAAAAAAAAAAAAAGTAACTAAACAGTTACTTTTCACAGTAACGCATTACTTTTTGGTGTAAGTAACTGAGTTACTTTTGAAATAAAGTAACTAGTAACTAACTAGTTACTGGTTTTCAATAACTAACCCAACACTGCAAATTAGACTGCAAAAAAAAATATATACATATGTGTTCTTGTCTTTCATAAGGATTGTGAATGATGGGCAAAATTTCCCCCAAAAAGTGCAGTTCCCCTTCAAGCACACATCTCTATTGTAATCTCAAAACAGGGCACTTAAAGTTGATTATTTTATTAGTAATTAAGTTAATTATTTTTCAATTCTCAATTAAAAGGTTGCATTAATTCCTATGTATCTTTATTTCCAAATGTTTCAAACAAAACCACTAAGATAAGCACTTGTTTGAACAGTAATAATCACATTTTTGTTTCTGAAAAAAACTATTCTACAGGGGCACGTCACTGAAAACTGAAAACATCATGCAGCTAAATAAGGGTGTGATTTTTGCATACGACTTTCAACGAGAATACACAGTTCTAGTGCAGAATAGTGCAAAATACAACCACAATAATAAAGACACGGTAGTCGAGCAGTGAAGCATATTTCATGTTTTGTCTTTCTCCTTGCGGTATCTATCTTAATATGGCTGCTGCCACTGTGGTCAGGAGCAGCAGGTGGTCTGATGTGACGGGGGTGTAAGTGGCTTTCAGATTGCAGGATCACCTGTCAGCCAGCAGACCATAAGGGGGTGATATGACGAGGCTTTCCACCCCGTCCAGTTGCAGAGTGGCCTTTCCAAACTCCCTGGCCTTCACTCTAATTCACATTGTGTGAGAGAATACCTGTGTGTGTCCACAGTGTTGAGTATGGTGGGGGCTATTAAAGGCCTACTGAAATGAATTTTTTTTATTTAAACGGGGATAGCAGATCTATTCTATGTGTCATACTTGATCATTTCGCGATATTGCCATATTTTTGCTGAAAGGATTTAGTATAGAACAACGACGATAAAGATTGCAACTTTTGGTATCTGATAAAAAAAAGGCTTGCCCCTACCGGAAGTAGCGTGACGTAGTCAGTTGAACATATACGCAAAGTTCCCTATTGTTTACAATGATGGCCGCATGAAGTGAGAGAGATTCGGACCGAGAAAGCGACAATTTCCCCATTAATTTGAGCGAGGATGAAAGATTTGTGGATGAGTAAAGTGCAAGTGAAGGACTAGTGGGGAGTTGAAGCTATTCAGATAGGGAAGATGCTGTGAGAGCCGGGGGTGACCTGATATTCAGCTGGGAATGACTACAACAGTAAATAAACACAAGACATATATATACTCTATTAGCCACAACACAACCAGGCTTATATTTAATATGCCACAAATTAATCCTGCATAAAAACACCTGCATGTTTGTTATGCTAGCTCCTAGCTCCTCTGCTAGCTCCTAGCTCCATAGAACACGCCAATACAATACAAACACCTGATCAACACACACAATCACTCAGCCCAAAAGACCGTTTACCTAACCCAAGGTTCATAAAGCTTATATATTTTTAAAAAGTTACGTACGTGACGCGCACATACGGTCAAGTTATCGAATGTTTAGCAGCCAAGGCTGCATACTCACGGTACCTGATATTCAGCTGGGAATGACTACAACAGTAAATAAACACAAGACATATATATACTCTATTAGCCACAACACAACCAGGCTTATATTTAATATGCCACAAATTAATCCTGCATAAAAACACCTGCGTGTTTGTTATGCTAGCTCCTAGCTCCTCTGCTAGCTCCTAGCTCCATAGAACACGCCAATACAATACAAACACCTGATCAACACACACAATCACTCAGCCCAAAAGACCGTTTACCTAACCCAAGGTTCATAAAGCTTATATATTTTTAAAAAGTTACGTACGTGACGCGCACATACGGTCAAGTTATCGAATGTTTAGCAGCCAAGGCTGCATACTCACGGTACCTGATATTCAGCTGGGAATGACTACAACAGTAAATAAACACAAGACATATATATACTCTATTAGCCACAACACAACCAGGCTTATATTTAATATGCCACAAATTAATCCTGCATAATAACACCTGCGTGTTTGTTATGCTAGCTCCTAGCTCCTCTGCTAGCTCCTAGCTCCATAGAACACGCCAATACAATTCAAACACATGATCAACACACACAATCACTCAGCCCAAAAGACCGTTCACCTAACCCAAGGTTCATAAAGCTTATATATTTTAAAAAAGTTACGTACATACGCAAAAAAAAGCCAAAGCTGCATACTCACAGTAGCACGTCTGCGTCTTTGTCATCCAAATCAAAGTAATCCTGGTAAGAGTCTGTGTTGTCCCAGTTCCCTACAGGCGTCTGTGTATCCAAATCAAAAGTCCTCCTGGTTAGAGTCTCTGTTATCCGAGTTCTTCCATCTTGACTGCATCTTTCGGGAATGTAAACAAAGAAGCGCCGGCTGTGTACTGTTGTGGCTGACTACGTTCGAAAAATACGTCCATTTCGCACCGACAACTTTCTTCTTTGCTTGCTTGGCTTCCTTCTCCATAATGCAATGAACATGATTGAAACAGATTCACGAACACAGATGTCCAGAATACTGTGGAATTATGAAATGAAAACAGAGCTTTTTCATATCGGCTTCAATGTGGAAGGCATACCCGTGTTCGCCGGGCTACGTCACACGCATACGTCATCCTCAGAGGCGTTTCGAACCGGAAGTTTAGCGGCAAATTTAAAATGTCACTTTATAAGTTAACCCGGCCGTATTGGCATGTGTTATAATGTTAAGATTTCATCATTGATATATAAACTATCAGACTGCGTGGTCGGTAGTAGTGGGTTTCAGTAGGCCTTTAAAGCAAGAGATGGTGTAAGGTTAGAGGAGGATGGGCGTAAATCTCTGTCCAGTCGCAGGTCGGGATGGGTGTTTGGGGACAGTTTGGGAAGCTGGCTCACAGCAGCTTAGATTGATGAAGTGATGGTGATGGATGGAGGCAATAAAGGTCTGGATGTCCTGTCTGTTGCCAGTGATGAGGTTGCTATGAATCACCCGTCTGGGAACATTGAACATAACCATGCTCAATAACCAGTGGTCCCTTCCAGCACTACTTTCTTCCGCCGTCTGTAAGACGAGCTTGGGTTTGAATGTTTGCAGCCATTGTCAATACCAACATAATTAGAGCATTATAACTGCCAACGAACCCCTAATTGTACAAACTTTTTGATTTACGAGCAACAGACTGAATAAAATGATGCTTTTGTGTACAAACCTTGTCTCCATGTACGAACGTATCATCCACCTATTGTGTGTCTTGAAGCATTGACATTTTGGGCCTGCAGCACAGCGATTTTGGGCGAGCTGAAAAATCTACGTGCTTATTCAGTCAGCACAGCTACTGTGCTACTTGATTTTTTGGCTTTTTACAGTACATTCTGGTTTTGCTAGCTCAATATGTGTCGATAGAAAACAATTGTCAGGCAATATGTGGTTTAAAACATTCAGGAAGTATCCACAGTGTTGTCGACACTGACTTCTCCCAACCTGGCTGTTGAAGTCAAGGAGTTTAGATCATTTAAAGCAGGGGTGTCCAAAGTGCGGCCCGGGGGCCATTTGCGGCCCGCAGCTAATTGTTTACCGGCCTGCCACACATTCTGAAAATGCTATTGCAAAAATTAAAAAAACATTTAAAAAAGTGGAATGAGGTGAAATCTAACTAGAAAAAGTTGCAATGTTGACACAAAGCTACCATGCAGGCTTTTTTTTCGTTTGTCTATCTTTCTTTTTTCTTTTTTTGCCATTGCTCCAAAAAAAAAAAAAGTATGTTATAATGAATTATTGACCTATTCAAGGCTCCAATTATTTCAAATATTTCACTTTAAAATGTTTTATGTGGGAAATATTGCATATATTGTGTGGTTGCCATACAAAAACATCAACATTTTATTTGACAAAAGAGCATAAAACAAACAAAATAATAGTTCAAACGTAAAATCGACAGATATATCTGAAGTTGAGCTCGTAACTTAAGTGTTGAAAGTAAAAAAAAACAACTAATGTATCACTTTCTGAGTGGGGCACCTTTTGGATCCCAAATATATTTCAATCAATCAATCAATCAATGTTTATTTATATAGCCCTAAATCACAAGTGCCTCAAAGGGCTGTACAAGCCACAACGACATCCTCGGTACAGAGCCCACATACGGGCAAGGAAAACTCACCCCAGTGGGACGTCAATGTGAATGACTATGAGAAACCTTGGAGAGGACCGCATATGTGGGTAAACGGATGTCGAGTGGGTCTGACATAATATTGTGAAAGTCCAACACATCAGCGAAAGTCCAGTCCATAGTGGGGCCAGCAGGAACCATCCCGAGTGGAGACGGGTCAGCAGCGTAGAGATGTCCCCATCTGATGGACATGCTAGCGGTCCACCCCGGGTTGGGAGCAGAGTAGAAAAGAAAAGAAAAGAAACGGCAGATCAACTGGTCTAAAAAGGGAGTCTATTTAAAGGCTAGAGCAGGGGTCACCAACCTTTTTGAAACCAAGGGCTACTTCTTGGGTACTGATTAATGCGAAGGGCTACCAGTTAGATACACACTTAAATAAATTGCCAGAAGTAGCCAATTTGCTCAATTTACCTTTAACTCTGTTATTATTAATAATTAATGATATTTATCTTTGTGGAAACACTGATCATCTTAATGATTTCTCACAATAAATATATATAGAAACAGATAAATATAAATTTGCAACACTTTATTTTTATATTTTCTCTATAAGTGCACATTTTTCAAATTTAACATTTTCAAATGATCACTTCTAAGACAGTCTTGTGAAATCACAATATCCCATTTTAACTAGCTAGCCACTAACATTTTTTAAGAAATCATGAATTACTTTGCACCATGTTTGTACAAATAATGACTCATGTAAAATACAAAAGTAAACTCTCAAATTTTTAAATCATGTCACACTTTGAACTGGACACCAAATCTGTTATCTGTTTCTTTGTCAGTTAGTGGGAAGCCTGGCATTGCATGCTGTTAACTAGTGTGTTGTACTCTGGTGTGTAACTTGACACTGCAACTCTGAGTGAGTCTTGCAGATGTGCATCAGCGAGGCGTGTTCTGTGTTTGTTCTTGATGAAGTTCATGTCAGAAAAGGCTGATTCACAAAGATAAGATTTTTCCTCATTGTTTGCGGAACCTTCTTAATCTTTTGGACATATTTTCACAGCAATCTGGCCTTAAGCTTAATTATGATAAATGTAAAATGTTAAGGATCGGAAATCTAAGGGGAACGTCCTTTCGAATGGAATGCAAAGTGTTTTGTTTATAAATTATATGCAATCTGTTGTGTTCCCTAATTTTTTTTCTGTGTACATGAATGAAGGTGTGTGTTGCTGAGTCCGACTTGGACATTATCTGGACTGGGCCTGGTTTAAAAAACCCTTTAAAAAAATCTAATTTCATTGACAACCTGGTCTGTTGAAGATAAGGCCCTTTTTTAAAAAAATAAAATAAAATAAGATAAATAAATAAAAAACATTTTCTTGGATAAAAAAGAAAGTAAAACAATATAAAAATAATTACATAAAAAATAGTAATTAATGAAAATGTTAGTGGACCAGCAGCCTATACAATCATGTGTGCTTCAGGGACTGTGTCCCTTGCAGATGTGTTGTCTATGTTGTGGGAACCAGAATATTGGTAGCAGAAAGAAATAACCCCTGTGTGCATGGGGGAGGTTGTTTGGGTTGATGCACTGATTGAAAGTGTATCTTGTGTTTTTCTATGTAGATTTAATTTTTAAAAAAAAAAAAGTTTTTTTTTTTTTTTTTTTTTTTTTTAGAACAGGCCCGCGGGCGACTCATCTGGTCCTTACGGGCGACCTGGTGCCCGCGGGCACCGCGTTGGTGACCCCTGGGCTAGAGTATACAAATGAGTTTTAAGATGAGACTTAAATGCTTCTACTGAGGTAGCATCTCTAACTTTTACCGGGAGGGCATTCCATAGTATTGGAGCCCGAATAGAAAACGCTCTAAAGCCCGCAGACTTTTTTTGGGCTCTGGGAATCACTAATAAGCCGGAGTTCTTTAATGGGATTTTATTTATCTTTTCACTGTGATTACTCAAAAATAACAATGAGTTAAAATCAATGGTGTCCTGCATTATTGATATTTTTAAGGCTCTAATTACTTCACATCAAACATTGCTTTCTGAATGTTTTGGGAAGTGGGGGAATTACTGCATATTTCAGTTTTATTATAAAAAAACTAAGATGTCTTTGACAGGAAAGGCATAAAACCTTTTTGTTTTTTAAACTTTATATCAACCTGAAGTTGATATACTGTACAGATTTACTGTAAGCGTTATATAAATAAATAATTTGACTTGTTTTTAACATTTTAATGACTTGGACCCTTTATGGTCCCCGGGAGCCCTAAAGGTAAAAAACGAAACAAAATCCATATATTTTGTTATGGTTTGAAAATGAAAAATATCAAAATGGCCCCCGCATGCTTTAATTTTAATTTAGTGGAAAAAGTTTGGACACCCCTGATTTAAAGTGAGTGCACCACAGGTGTATTGACAGTGTGTGTGTGTGTGTGTTGTAGAATGAGGACAGTTCAGCTTGTTGTTTTTTTTACTTTGTTATTAAATAAAAAGTTGTACTAAAATATGGACTTTTGTCATGTCTGGAACCCATTATTCATGTTTACATTGTTTCTCATGGAGAACTTTGCTTCAGTATCCAAATGCTTCGATTTATGAAGCCTGTTCAAGAACCAATTAGGTTTGTTAATCATGATCCCCCTGTATATTAAAAGGTAAAAATAAGTTTGTTGCCATTCTGAATTATAAAACCAAAGGAGCATTTCACTTCAGTGGTGATTTTGTTAAGTTGCCTTCTTCCCACTCATCCAATCTCTAGTCAGGACTGTACACACTCACGGCCTCATAGACAGTTGGAAATTATAGACTTCCCTTGGGAGGTTAAAGAGCCGCAGGTAACCGACCCCTGATCTAGTTTTACTGTCTTTTTATCAATATCCATGAACCAATGAATAGCCTGTCACAAACTGTCACTTTTGTGCTTTTCTTTTCCCATATTGGCCTTTGAGTCATGAAAGAACCCACTTCAATATGAAAAATGGTGAACCTGAAACACAATTAGAGTGCTTCATTCATTTTTCCCCCTGTTTTTGAATACTACAGTTTAATCTTGCTGGACATCTGTGCTTGACTGAATTATACTACCCTCACGAGATTGTGCAGGTGTAGCTAATCACAACATCACTGAGGGTTAACAAAAATCTTTTTTTCATCCTCCTTAAAAACAGTCTGCAATAGAAGTGCTGCACTCGGTTCAGCACTTTGAGTGTGCAAGCACTTCTTGAGTGATTGTGAGGCATACAAATAGAAACCAAATCAACTGCGCCTGAATAGAGTCATTTGAATAAAGAGTGGCATCTGAAATTGCAGTGTTTGTGTCAACACAACAAGTTAATGATTGCAGATGATAATTGGTGGTTGAAAGCAGGGGGGCGGGGGAGGGCGGGGTGTCGTGAATGGCGGGCCAAGAATGTTGGGTAGCGAGTAGCTGGCGTGATAAAAAAAAAAAAAAGCAACATAAGTGCTTTGAAAGTGTCACGGTGCTGAGGGCAACACAATTCATCATTGTGCCATGAATATTCATGCGGCTCTCCGGCTCCTCCAGGGCAGCGCACAACATGTCTGTACTTGGTCTCATCATTGGATATACCTGAACTTTGGGGCGCCTCATTACCCTACTCGGCTTTCTGCCAAAGAGGGATGTGTCAGTCTATTCGGATACTAAGAACACTGGCCGTGCGCACTGACTCAGGGGTCATAGCAGTCGAGCGCTCTCAATGCATAGCAACGGCAAACATTAACCATCCCGGTTTGTTTTTGTGTGGAAGCAATTTGTCTCTTGTTGTTTTCAATTTAAGGACGTCCACTATGTCTTCTCCATGACAGGAGCCAGAAGGAAGGTGGATTGCTTTCTAAGGCATCTCTTCCGCATGTTATCATACCTGCAGGCGTCTCGGCGCTCTCCCCAGATTGCAGCTCATAGCGGCGCTTGACTGGCAGGCCTCCGCCCTGAGGGTCCCAAGGGGTGGGGTGGTGGGTGTTGAGGAGTCAGTGAAAGCAGCCCTGGCTTGTACTTCTCCCACAATTTTTCCACACTGGTTTCAGACCGTCAGGTTGAGAGAATGATCTCACTGCATAATGCATTAGATCGCCTTGGTTTTTTTCAGCGCCGCCTGCTTATTGGTGGGCACTGTAGACCCTTTGTTTAAAGAAAATGAGTTATGGACCTTGTCAAAATAGCTGAGTTTATTGTTTGAAAACGACTCGATTACCTTTCACAGACATTGTGCACAACCAGTCCGTAGTAATGTAGTAGTCTGGGATTCATCCTTTAGATCCCACCTGAATCATATCTCTTCATCTTGTCATGAATAATTTGGATCTGGATTTGTCGGAATTGTTTGAGGAAGGCTCTTTTCTGATCCAGCATGTCTGTGCCTCAGTTGACAAAGCTCAGAGAAGTTTGGTGTGTAAGAACTTACAAGTCCTGAGCTCTAACCTCACAAATAATTGACTTTATTTTTTTAATTTTGAAGGATTATTTCAAACGTATAACATTTACAAAGCATTATAAAAGTCAACATTTTTAATACAATCCAAACACTTAACACTTTTATTTTACAATTACAGTTGTTTACATACACTTGTGAAGGACATAATGTCATGGCTGTCTTTAGTTTGCAATCCTTTCTACAACTCTTATTTGTTTGTGATAGAGTGATTGGAGCACATACTTGTTTGTCACAAAAAACATTCATGAAGTTTGGTTCTTTTATGAATTTATTATGGGTCTACTTAAAATGTGACCAAAATCTGCTGGGTCAAAAGTATACATAAAGCAACATACATTATACATTTTGGTGGTGTAGAAAAGTTACAATCAAATCAAATTAGCTTCATGGCATGGCCTCTTAACTTCATGTGAGTGATTATGATTGATGACACCTGTTGACTTTGCTGAGACCATTTAAATAGGGCTCATGTGATGGAGTCATTACACTCGGTTACAAACGCGACAATGGGAAAGTCAAAGGAACTCAGCACAGGTCTGAAAAAACTAATCATTGACTTGAAGAAGTCAGGAAAGTCACTTGGTGCCATTTCAAAGCAGCTTAAGGTCCCAAGAGCAACTGTGCAGACAATTGTTCGTAAGTATGAAGTGCATGGCACAGTTTTGACACTGCCACGTTTAGGAAGAAAACGCAAGCTATCTGCTGCTGAGAGAAAATTGGTCAGGATGATCAAGAGTCAACCAGGAACCACCAAAAAGCAGGTCTGCAATGAATTGGAAGCTGCTGGAACACCGCTGTCAGTGTCCACAGTCAAGCGTGTTTTGCATCGCCATGGACTGAGAGGCTACCATGCAAGAAGGAAGCCCTTTCTCCAGAAGCGACACCTTAAGGCTCGTCTAATGTTCGCTGCTGATCACATGGACAAAGATAAGACCTTATGGAGGAAAGTTCTGTGGTCAGATGAAACAAAAATTGAGCTGTTTGGCCACAATACCCAGCAATATGTGGCCTTTAATCCCAGGAACACCATGCCTACTGTCAAGCATGGTGGTGGTAGTATTATGCTCTGGGCCTGTTTTGCTGCCAATGGAACTGGTGCTTTACGGAGAGCAAATGGGACGATAAAAAAATTATTCATGACAACCTAAAATCATCAGCCTGGAGGTTGGATATTGGGCGCAGTTGGGTGTTCCAACAGGACAATGACCCCAAAACACACGTCAAAAGTGGTAAAGGAATGGCTAAATAAGGCAAGAATTAAGGTTTTAGAATGGTCTTCCCAAAGTCCTGATTTAAACCCCATTGAGAACATGTGGACAATGCTGAAGAAACAAGTCCATGTCAGAAGACCAACAAATTTAGCTGAACTGTGCCAATTTTGTCAAGAGGAGTGGTCAAAAATTCAACCAGAAGCTTGTGGATGGCTACCAAAAGCGCCTTATTGCAGTGAAACTTGCCAAGGGACATGTAACCAAATATTAACATTGCTGTATGTATACTTTTGACCCAGCAGATTTGGTCACATTTTTGTTGACCCTTAATAAATTCATAGAAAAACCAAACTTAATGAATGTTTTTTGTGACAAACAAGTATGTGCTCCAATCACTCTATCACAAAAAAAAGAGATGTAGAAATTATTGGAAACTCAAGACAGCCATGACATTATGTTCTTTACAAGTGTATGTTAACTTTTGACCACGGCTGTACATAGTTCAACATGTCCAAAAATGAATAGTAAGAAGCAGTTCAGGTCAGTTCAGTTTCAGGTTGTTTATTTGGAACATGCATACAATACAATGTAATGCATCACATATTTCCAGTTGTCTCATTACAGCACGTACGAAAAGGAGTAGGAAGAAGCTGAGCTTATTTAATCCTACCCCTTTTCATGCCATAGCAATGTTATCATCTTTCCTTGTTCTCTGTAACATAACCATGAACAAACAAATAAATAATCAATAACATACCATAGTAAGTAAACAAATATTAAATACTGGTACATTAATATTCTGTGTCTCAATAAAAAAAAAGGGTTCAAGATGTTCATCATAATTATTGTTGTTTGTACTTTGTGAACACTTGTAGTTTGAACAGTTTCTTAAACTCAATCATATTGGTGCTTTGTTTGATTTATTTGGTTAATCCATTCCATAATTGAATTCCACATACTGATATGCTAAAGGTTTTAAGTGTTGTACGACTATACAAATGTTTTAAATTAGATTTTCCTCTAAGATTATATTTCTTCTCTTTTGTTGAGAAGAATTGTTGTACATTCTTGGGTAGCAGGTTATAGTTTGCTTTGTACATAATTTTAGCTCTTTGCAAATGCACCAAATCGTTGAATTTTAATATCTGTGATTAGGTTGATTGGCAACACTAAATTGGCCCTAGTGTGTGAATGTGAGTGTGAATGGTGTCTGTCTATCTGTGTTGGCCCTGCGATGAGGTGGCGACTTGTCCAGGGTGTACCCCGCCTTCCGCCCGATTGTAGCTGAGATAGGCTCCAGCGGCCCCCGCAACCCCGAAGGGAATAAGCGGTAGAAAATGGATGGATGGATGGATAGATAAAGGGTTTGTATGTTCTCTATATCCAACATTATGTATTATTCTAATTGATCTTTTTTGTAACACAGTTAGTGAATGAAGTGCACATTTGTAGTTGTTTCCCCATATTTCTACACAATAACTCAGATATGGTAACACTTGTGAGCAGTAGAGAATATGAAGTAATTTTTGGTCTAAAACATGTTTTGCTTTATTCATTATTGACGTGTTTCTTGCTACTTAATGTTGTATATTTTTACATGAGGTTTCCAATTCATTTTATCATCTATTATTACACCCAAAAATGTGTTTTCTTTTACACTTTCAATGTCTACTCCGTCTATTTGTAATTGTGTTTGACTTTCTCTTCTACTGTTACCAGATAGCATTATTTTAGTTTTACTGAGATTCAAGTATAGTCTGTTTTTGTCAAACCATCTTTTTAATTTGTTAATTTCTTCTGTTATTATTTGTATTATCTTCAGTGTGTTCTCTCCTGAACAAAACAGTTGTATCATCTGCAAATAATACTAATTTTAAGTCTTTCGTAACTTTACAAACGTCGTTTATATAACGACCGAACAATTTTGGTCCAAGTATTGATCCCTGAGGTACGCCACAAAATATTTTCAGCTCTATGGAAGTGTGTTCGCCTATCTTCACGTATTGCTTCCTTTGGTTAAGCAGCTTCTTACCCAGTTCAATACCAACCCTCTGATGCCATACCTTTCTAATTTGTTTATTAAGATGCTGTGATGAATTGTGTCAAATGCTTTTGTTAAATCCATAAACACTGCAGCTGCACATTTTTTGCTATCTATTGCATTTGTGATCTCTTCCGTTATTTCGATTACTTCCATTGATCTTGAGATGTTGGTTGTCTGTGAGTGTTTCATTTTTATTTATTAATTTGTCTAATCTGTTGTTAAATAGTTTTTCAATAATTTTAGAAAATTGTTGACGTAGAGAAACAGGTCTGTAGTTTGTAAACTGGTGTTTGTCCCCAGTCTTAAAAATCGGTAAGACTTTTGCTATTTTCATTTTATCTGGGGATTTGCCTGTTTGAAATGATAGGTTGCTAATATATGTTAAAGGTTCTGAGATCTCTTTAATAACTTTTTTATTGTTTCAATATCAATTTCATTGCAATCAGTTGATGTCTTGGATTTACATTTTTTCAAAATATTGATTATTTCCTCTTTTGTCACTCCTGCTAGGAACATAGAGTTGGGGTTTCTATCTATGGTGTCATTCAAATCCTCAACTGACTCAGGATCTGGAATATTTTCCTCCAGATTTGGTCCAATGTTCACAAAGTACTTATTGAAGCTTTCAACTACTTTGTTCATATTGCCATTTTGTACATTACCGTCTAAGAAGTATTTAGGATAGTCCTTTTTAGCACCATTTTTAATAATGCTATTTAGGATGCCCCATATTGCTCTCATATTGTTTTTGTTCTGGTCCAATAATTGACTGTAATATTATTTTCTACATGTTCATAGTATGCCAGTTAGCTTGTTCTTATGCGTTTTGTACTTGTTTTCTGCTTCTGTAGATCTTTGTGTTATAAGTTTTCTGTATAATGTATTCTTCTTTTTGCAAGCATTTTCCAGTCCTTTTGTCATCCATGGTTGATTATTTTTCTTTTGCTTCTTAGTAAGTTGTTTCAATGGACAACATTTGTCATAAAGCATCTTAAAGGTATTAAAAAGAATACCATATGCATCATCTACATCATTTTCACTGTAGATATTGTCCCAACTCTGTTTTCTCAGATCATTTTTGAAAGCTGTACATATTCTTCGAAAAGTCTTTTTGTCATCAATGTTCCTCTTCTTGTAGTTTCCGTCATAGATTATGAAAACTGGCAGATGATCACCAATGTCGGATATTAGCAGGTCACTTGTGGTATTATCAAAGTCATGAGTGAAAATATTATCAATAAGTGTGGCGCTGTGTTCTGAGATTGTTCTTGGCCTTGTGATTTTAGGATATAAACTCAGGCTATACATTGTGTCAATAAAGTCATCTAAGGTCAATGTTGAAGTCTCCACGTACAAAGGTTATTTTTGACTGATTGCAGTAAAAGTTGCCCTAATCGAGTTCTCAAACGTATCAATGTTTGACTTCGGTGATTTATATATACAACTGATCAGTACGTTTTTGCTTTTTTCATGACATAATTCAATGTGATACATTCTAAGATATTATCAATAGCTAGTGACATATTTTTTACCACTTTGTAGTTTAGGTTCACGTACACAGCTGCTCCCCCTCCGTTCTTGTTGATTCTGTTGATATAATTTAGTTCATATCCTTATAGGTCAAAATCCATTCATTTTAGCATCCATCAATGTTTCTGAAATAGCGATAATTTTGAAGGGTTCGTTGAATTGTTCCAAAAAATGCTTCACATTGTTGTAGTTAGCATTCAAACTTCTGCCGTAAATAAATAATCGACAGTTTGTTGTTTATTTTAATGTTTCCGTTACATTGTTCGTCTGTATAATAAATACAATTATTCCTGGTGTGAAAGAAAACATTTGTATCTGGATCTATGTCCTTATCTAATTCCGGACTATTGTAATCTATGCTGCTGAAGGTTTTCAGTTCCATACTTTCCTGTTCTCAAATCATTTGTGTTGCCTTATGAATATCTAAGTGTAGATGAATGTGCACCTGAGTGAAGATCATCTTGTTCGGTAATCCCTTGGAGCATTGTTATTTTGTAGTCCAATGTCAATGTATGTCAAATGTTTATCGTTGTTGTTGCTGTAGTTGCTGGGAGTTCTGATATCCGTCCAGATCCTTGATGTCATTGACAACTAGGACTCTTGCTTTTGGACCTACTTTCAGCTTTATGTAGAAATTGCAGTTGGCGCTCCAAGTTCCCTGAATTTTCCCTTGTTTCCTCAAGTTGCGTGCTTTCTTGGCGATTTCAGCATTGCATTTAGTGAGGTGCTTGTTCATGTACACATTTGTGCCCTTCAGTTTTTTTCCCTGTGTGAGCAATGCCATTTTGGATTTCCTGTTGGCGAGCTTAACGATGGTCACTGGCGTGGTGTTGTTGCCTCTTCTATTCAGTGGAATGCATCGACATCAATTCCCTTTTGATTGCAGAAAGTTGACCACTTGTTGCTCCGTTGAAGCAGCGTCCATGTTATCTGGTTCTCCTCTGTTGTCAACTGCTCTTGCATAGGATCGAGGATTGATGCGTAGCCCTGCAATGATGATGTCATTCTGTCGTGTAAACTGATCCATTTCCTATTTGATGTTTTCCACAACAGTGATACTCCCCAGATTGGTGACATCTTTGGGCGGTTGTCTCTCCACAACAATGCTATTGTCCCAATGGGTGTTATCTTGTTGTGTGGCATGTAACTGTTGGCGCAACGATGCATTCTCCACGAGCTGTTTTAATGCATTAATTTCTTCTGTGAACATTCTAAATCCCACCATATCTTTACGATTTTCTTTTCTGTCTTTGATTACCTGTTCTTGGATATTTGCAACATATATTTGTACACCGCTGATTATCTGTTCCTCGAGAGTGTTGACCTTGCTTTGTACAGTTTCTACTAACTCTTTCAAGTCTGGTTCCATCCCTGACAACGGTGTGCTGTCCCGTTGGCGGCTTCTTGTCTTGCTCATGGTTGCTCAGCAGCGAAGTGGAGCCGTTGGTGTTGTTCGCTTATGCGGCGGCTATGGTTTTTTTGGGTTTGTTTTTTTTCCCACGTAATTGTGCACCCGCCAGTGCTGTGTCCGCCTTTCTTGTTGATCAATTGTGTGGTCAGAAGCTTTTAAAAATGTCAAACTCCTTCGTTTTTTGTTGTTTAGCTTTGGGTTGCTAAGCAACGGCCTTGAGATAGCATGTAGCTAGTTAGCCCCCGGCTTTCCGGCGCTTTCGGTTCGCTTATTTTAGCGAATCTGTGCCTCCCGCTGGGCAGAGTTGAAGTCGAATATGTTAGCAAGCTGTCAAAATCAGTAGTCGGAATTTACAGTTTTTTTGGTCCAAAAGAGTGATTAGATAAAGAGAACACGTTACTTGTATTTCTGTGGTTGTCTTGCCCGATGTAAGGGAGGTTAAAGGCCTACTGAAATGATTTTTTTTTATTTAGACTGGAATAGCAGATCCATTCTGTGTGTCATACTTGATCATTTCGCGATATTGCCATATTTTTGCTGAAAGGATTTAGTAGAGAAAATCGACGATAAAGTTCGCAACTTTTGCTCGCTGATAAAAAAAGCCTTGCCTGTACCGGAAGTAGCGTGACGTCACAGGAGCTAGTATTCCTCACAATTCCCCGTTGTTTACAATGGAGCGAGAGATTCGGAGCGACAAAGCGACGATTACCCCAATTATTTGAGCGAGGATGAAAGATTCGTAGATGAGGAACGTTACAGTGAAGGACTTGAGAGGCAGTGATGGACGTATCTTTTTTCGCTCTGACCGTAACTTAGGTACAAGGTGGCTCATTGGATTCCACACTCTCTCCTTTTTCTATTGTGGATCACGGATTTGTATTTTAAACCACCTCGGATACTATATCCTCCTGAAAATGAGAGTTGAGCACGCGAAATGGACATTTAAAGTGACTTTTATCTCCACGACAATACATCAGTGACACACTTAGCTACTGAGCTAACGTGATAGCATCGTTCTCAAATGAAGATAGAAATAAATGATAAATGGGTTATACTTGTATAGCGCTTTTCTACCTTCAAGGTACTCAAAGCGCTTTGACAGTATTTCCACATTCACCCATTCACACACACATTCACACACTGATGGCGGGAGCTGCCATGCAAAGCGCTAACCAGCAGCCATC
This sequence comes from Entelurus aequoreus, assembly GCF_033978785.1. Lineage (NCBI taxonomy): Eukaryota > Metazoa > Chordata > Actinopteri > Syngnathiformes > Syngnathidae > Entelurus > Entelurus aequoreus. The sequence continues at coordinate 21,958,336 of NC_084754.1, forward strand.
AGGGGCAAGGGTGAAGTGTCTTGCCCAAGGACACAACGGACGTGACTAGGATGGTAGAAGGTGGGGATTGAACCCCAGTAACCAGAAACCTTCCGATTGCTGGCACAGCCACTCTACCAACTTCGCCACGCCGTCCCAAAATAAATAAATCCCTGACTGGAAGGATAGACAGAAGATCAACAATACTATTAAACCATGTACATGTAACTACACGGTTAAAAATTCTCAGCCTGGTAAGGCTTAACAATGCTGTTGCTAACGACGCTAAGGCTAATTTAGCAACTTAGCAACCGGACCTCACAGAACTATGATAAAAACATTAGCGCTCCACCTACGCCAGCCAGCCCTCATCTTCCCATCAACAGCCGTGCTCACCTGCATTCCAGCGATCGACGGCGCGACGAAGGACTTCATCCGTGGGTTTGGCGGCAAGCATCGGCTAGGCGTAGTAAGTAGTCCTTGTTGTGTTGCTGTAAGTATTGTACTTAGCCGCTAATACACCGATCGATCCCACCTACAACGTTCTTCTTTGCAGCCTCCATTGTTCATTAAACAAATTGCAAAAGATTCACCAACACAGATGTCCAGAATACTGTGGAATTTTGTCGAAGAAAACAAGAGGTTTTTATATCGGGTCAGATGGGGTACAACCACTTCCGTGGATTTTGTGACGTCACGCACATAAATCATATCCAAAGGAGTTTTTCAACCGGAAGTGTGGCGGGAATTTTAAAATTGCACTTTATAAGTTAACCCGGCCGTATTGGCATGTGTTTCAATGTTAAGATTTCATCATTGATATATAAACTATCAGACTGCGTGGTCGGTAGTAGTGGGTTTCAGTAGGCCTTTAATAATATCAGATTTTTTATTCAAAGGCCTACTGAAATGACATTTTTTTATTTAAACGGGGATAGCAGATCCATTTTTCGCGATGTTGCCATATTTTTGCTGAAAGGATTTAGTAGAGAACGACGACGATAAAGTTTGCAACTTTTGGTCGCTGATAAAAAAAAGCCTTGCCTATACCGGAAGTAGCGTGACGTCGCAGGAGGAAGGACTCCTCACATTTTCCCATTGTTTACACCAGCAGCGAGAGAGATTCTGACCGAGAAAGCGATTTGAGCGAGGATGAAAGATTTGTGGATGAGGAAAGTGAGAGTGAAGGACTACAGTGCAGTGCAGGACGTGTCTTTTTTTCACTCTGACCGTAACTTAGGTACAAGGGTTCATTTGATTCCACACTTTCTCCTTTTTCTATTGTGGATCACGGATTTGTATTTTAAACCACCTCGGATACTATATCCTCTTGAAAATGAGAGTCGAGAACGCGAAATGGACATTCACAGTGACTTTTATCCCCACGACAATACATCGGCGAAGCTCTTTAGCTACTGAGCTAACGTGATAGCATCGGGCTCAAATGCAGATAGAAACAAAATAAATAAACCCCTGACTGGAAGGATAGACAGAAGATCAACAATACTATTAAAGGCCTACTGAAACCCACTACTACCGACCATGCAGTCTGATAGTTTATACATCAATGATGAAATCTTAACATTGCAACACATGCCAATACGGCCGGGTTAACTTATAAAGTGCAATTTTAAATTTCCCGCTAAACTTCCGGTTGAAAATTCCTTTGGAGGATGACGTATGCGCGTGACGTAGCCAGGAGAACAGAGGTATGGCTTCCCCATTGAAGCCAATACGAAATAGCTCTGTTTTCATCTGTGTTGGTGAATCTGTTGCAATTTGTTCATTGCATTATGGAGAAAGAAGCTGAGCAAGCAAGGAAGAAAGTTGTCGGTGCGAAGCGGAGTATTTTGCAAGGGAAGTCAGCAACACAACACAGTCGGTGTTTCATTGCTTACATTCCCGAAAGATGCAGTCAAGATTGAAGAACTCGGACAACAGAGACTCTTACCAGGAGGACTCTGATTTGGATACACAGACGCAGACGCGATACCGTGAGTACGCTTCCAAACATTTGATCGCTTGCTATAACTAGCTCGAGCTAGGAGCTAGCATAACAAACACCTAGGTGTTTGTTATGCGGGATTAATTTGTGGCATATTAAATATAAGCCTGGTTGTGTTGTGGCTAATAAAGTATATATATGTCTTGTGTTTATTTACTGTTGTAGTCATTCCCAGCTGAATATCAGGTCCCACCCGCGCGCTTCCAAACATTTGATCGCTTGCCCGTACGTGCGTGTCACGTACGTAACTTTGGTTAAATATATAAGCTTTATGAACCTTGGGTTAGGTGAACGGTCTTTTGGGCTGAGTGAGTGTGTGTGTTGTGCAGGTGTTTGAATTGTATTGGCGGGTTTTATGGAGGGTTTTATATAACCCGCTCGAGCTATAACTAGCTCGAGCTAGTAGCTAGGAGCTAGCATAACAAACACCTAGGTGTTTTTATGCGGGATTAATTTGTGGCATATTAAATATAAGCCTGGTTGTGTTGTGGCTAATAGAGTATATATATATGTGTCTTGTGTTTATTTACTGTTTTAGTCATTCCCAGCTGAATATCAGGTCACCCCCGGCTCTCACAGCATCTTCCCTATCTGAATCGCTTCCACTCCCCACTAGTCCTTCACTTGCACTTTCCTCATCCACAAATCTTTCATCCTCGCTCAAATTAATGGGGAAATCGTCGCTATCTCGGTCCGAATCTCTCTCACTTCTGGCGGCCATCATTGTAAACAAAAGGGAACTTTGCGGATATGTTCACCCGACTACGTCACGCTACTTCCGGTAGGGGCAAGCCTTTTTTTTTACCAAAAGTTGCAATCTTTATCGTCGTTGTTCTATACTAAATCCTTTCAGCAAAAATATGGCAATATCGCGAAATGATCAAGTATGACACATAGAATAGATCTGCTATCCCCGTTTAAATAAAAAAAAATCATTTCAGTAGGCCTTTAAACCATGGACATGTAAATACACGATTAATGCTTTCCAGCCTGGCGAACCTTTACAATGCTGTTGCTAACGACGCCATTGAAGCTAACTTAGCTACGGGACGGCGGCGGCGGTGGGCGTTGTAGCTTTCGACGACACCCCGGCCGCCATCAGAGTCGGCAAGAAACATATATTTCCCCAAAGTTACGTACGTGACATGCACATAGCGACACGCACGTACGGTCAAGCGATCAAATGTTTGGAAGCCAAAGCTGTACTCACGGTAGCGCGTCTGCTATCCATCTCAAAGTCGTCCTGGTTGTGTTGCTGTAGTCAGCCGCTAATACACTGATCCCACCTACAGCTTTCTTCTTTGCAGTCTCCATTGTTCATTAAACAAATGGCAAACGATTCACCAACACAGATGTCCAGAATACTGTGGAATTTTGGGATGAAAACAGAGCGTTTTGTATTGGATTCAATGGGTTCGAATACTTCCGTATCAACGATTGACGTCACACGCATACGTCATCATACATAGACGTTTTCAACCGGAAGTGTGGCGGGAAATTTAAAATTGCACTTTATAAGTTAACCCGGCATGTGTTGCAATGTTAAGATTTCATCATTGATATATAAACTATCAGACTGCGTGGTCGGTAGTAGTGGGTTTCAGTAGACCTTTAACATTAACTCGAAGCTGACAATAAAAATGGTGCTGCCCAGTTGGTATAGCTTGTTTTCTTACACCTATAAATCTCATTTGCAAATGTGCACATTTCAGTTTGTCCTTATTACACACAAGCTGTTTCGTTGTAACGTGCATCGTAGTTTGCATTGCTAAAGTCAAAGGTGTTGAAATTGTCATGTAAATCACTAATGCTAGACAGTAATGTGAATATAGCATTTTGAAAAATTAAGCCTTACTGATGAGCACATTCTATGAGGCACGCTTGCCTAGTTTGCATGGAAAATTGCAACATTATCAGTCAGTGCGGCTGAGTCCGCTATGAAAATGCTTGTTTGCCAGCCAAGTGTTTGAGCCAGCAACCGGGAAGTGATGTTACGTGCAACAAAGGTATCAAAATATGGTACAGTTTGATTTTACGTGAATCGGTTCCCAGTGGAATTAGGTCGGTACCCATGCCTAATTGGGACAAAGAAGTATCACTAATGATACCACTAAGCTGCTTATATTACTGTCCAGAGTGAAAGATACTTTCACATGTTCAAAGATATGATCTTTATCCTTGATGACAGTCATGCAGCTAATGTGGATTCCTCTGTTGAGTTTTTACAATGCCTAATTTTTTTTCACTTTCCTTTTTTTTTAACGCACTGCCCTCATAATAGTCGTGCACATAACTAGTGCTTATTTTGTACGGTATCAATAAATAATAGGAGCATGTGTGCAACAGCGTAAGACGGAACCTCATTAGATGAGGACCACCTGTAATGGATTTGGGACAGTACTACACTATCGAAATGCACTTTCCATGTACATTAGATCTGGGCAAAATACGGACCGCGGGCCACATGCGGCCCGTTAAGATTTTCAATCCGGCCCGCCGGACTTTCTACATCTACATACGTTTTTTTAGACCTTTAACATCAAAACTGTAGCTGCCATTATGATGTGTAGTGCTGTTTTTAAATGACCGTAAGTCTTTAACTATTGAAAGTATTTGAATGGTTGAAATCTGTGCTTTTGGGTGTTATACGAGTTATTACGGTAATCTATGTAGCTCAGACGAGGAACAAAGCAAAGTGGGCGGGGTTTGTTTTCAGAGCAGCCAGCCCCAAACGCGTGTGTCAGAAACAGATGCGGAAACAGATTTTAACCTATATCATATTGTTGGTGTTTATTACCCTTTGCATTCATATTTTGCTGTTTTTTTATATTTTTTTTGTGTTTTGCTTGATTGTAAAAGATACACAACTATCGAGGAGCTGGGCTGAGAAGTAAAAGCTTCTTCCCTCAGGCCATAAGACTCTTGAACGCATCATAATAATCCCCTCAATTCCCCCCAAAAACTGATTAACTCGCTGGAATATAAAGACAATATAACATACATCCGTAAACGTGGATACATATGCAAAAGTGCAATATATTTATCTGTACAGTAATCTATTTATATGTACACCTTATTGCTCTTTTATCCTGCACTACAACGAGCTAATGCAACAAAATGTTCTTATCTGTACTGTAAATTTCAAATTTGAATGACAATAAAGTAAGTCTAAATCTAAAAGAGAAGCAATGTTCATATGTTGTTAATATTCAGTGTTTTATTGTTCATAGTCAATATTGTGAATCCCAGTGTCTTTCAATCAATCAATCAATCAATGTTTATTTATATAGCCCTAAATCACAAGTGTCTCAAAGGGCTGTACAAGCCACAACGACATCCTCGGTACAGAGCCCACATACGGGCTAGGAAAACTCACCCCAGTGGGACGTCAATGTCAATGACTATGAGAAACCTTGGAGAGGACCGCATATGTGGGTAACCCCCCCCCTCTAGGGGAGACCGAAAGCAATGGATGTCGAGTGGTTCTGACATAATATTGTGAAAGTCCAACACATCAGCGAAAGTCCAGTCCATAGTGGGGCCAGCAGGAACCATCCCGAGTGGAGACGGGTCAGCAGCGTAGAGATGTCCCCATCTGATGGACAGGCTAGCGGTCCACCCCGGGTTTGGAGCAGAGTAGAAAAGAAAAGAAAAGAAACGGCAGATCAACTGGTCTAAAAAGGGAGTCTATTTAAAGGCTAGAGTATACAAATGAGTTTTAAGATGAGACTTAAATGCTTCTACTGAGGTAGCATCTCTAACTTTTACCGGGAGGGCATTCCATAGTATTGGAGCCCGAATAGAAAACGCTCTATAGCCCGCAGACTTTTTTTGGGCTCTGGGAATCACTAATAAGCCGGAGTTCTTTGAACGCAGATTTCTTGCCGGGACATATGGTACAATACAATCGGCAAGATAGGCAGGAGCTTGACCGTGTAGTATTTTATACGTAAGTAGTAAAACCTTAAAGTCGCATCTTAGGTGCACAGGAAGCCAGTGCAAGTGAGCCAGTATAGGCGTAATATGATCAAACTTTCTTGTTTTTGTCAAAAGTCTAGCAGCCGCATTTTGTACCATCTGTAATCTTTTAATGCTAGACATAGGGAGGCCCGAAAATAAAACGTTACAGTAATCGAGACGAGATGTAACGAACGCATGGATAATGATCTCAGCATCGCTTGTGGACAAAATGGGATGAATTTTAGCGATATTACGGAGATGAAAGAAGGTCGTTTTAGTAACACTCTTAATGTGTGACTCAAACGAGAGAGTTGGGTCGAAGATAATACCCAGATTCTTTACCGAGTCACCTTGTTTAATTGTTTGGTTGTCAAATGTTAAGGTGGTATTATTAAATAGATGTCGGTGTTGAGCAGGACCGATAATCAGCATTTCCGATTTCTTAGCGTTGAGTTGCAAAAAGTTAGCGGACATCCATTGTTTAATTTCATTAAGACACGCCTCCAGCTGACTACAATCCGGCGTGTTGGTCAGCTTTAGGGGCATGTAGAGTTGGGTGTCATCAGCATAACAGTGAAAGCTAACACCGTATTTGCGTATGATGTCACCTAGCGGCAGCATGTAAATACTAAAGAGTGCAGGGCCAAGAACCGAACCCTGGGGAACTCCGCACGTTACCTTGACATAGTCCGAGGTCACATTGTTATGGGAGACACACTGCATCCTGTCAGTAAGATAAGAGTTAAACCAAGACAAGGCTAAGTCTGTCATCCCAATACGCGTTTTGATACGCTCTAATAAAATATTATGATCAACAGTATCGAAAGCGGCGCTAAGATCAAGAAGCAGCAACATAGATGAAGCATCAGAATCCATCGTTAGCAATAGATCATTAGTCATTTTTGCAAGGGCTGTCTCCGTAGAGTGATTTGCCCTGAAACCGGATTGAAAAGGTTCACAGAGATTGTTAGACGCTAAGTGTTCATTTAGCTGCTGTGCTACAATTTTTTCGAGGATTTTCGAGATAAACGGAAGGTGGGACACCGGCCGGTAGTTTACCAGGAGATCAGGATCGAGGTTAGGTCTTTTGAGTAGAGGATGAATAACCGCTTTTTTGAATGCTAGGGGAACAGTGCCAGAGGAAAGTGATAAGTTTATAATATTTAACACTGATGGACCTAATAATACAAAAAGCTCCTTGATAAGTTTCCCAGGAATTGGGTCAAGTAAACATGTTGTTAGTTTTGTCCCATTTACACATTTTGACAATTCCTCCAATGTTATTTCATCAAAGAGAGAGAAACTATTTTGGAGGGCAGTGTCCGTCGTATATACAGTCGTATCTGTGTTAATAGAACCCAGTTGTAGCTGAGATGCATTGTCTTTAATCTCTTTTCTAATTACTTCAATTTTCTTATTAAAGAAATTCATAAAGTCATCTGCTGAGTGGGTGGAGCTACTGGGAGGAGTCCCTTGTTGGGTTAGCGATGCTACTGTACTAAACAGAAATTTAGGATCATTTTTGTTGAGGTGGATGAGATTTGAGTAATATTTAGCTTTAGCTGAGGTAAGCATGCGTTTATAAGTTATTAAACTATCACACCATGCTTGATGGAAAACCTCAAGTTTAGTCGCACGCCATTTGCGTTCCAGCTTTCTACATGATAATTTCTGGGCTTTAGTTTCTTCTGTAAACCATGGGGTACGCCTTTTAGGGGCCCTTTTTAGCTTTAGCGGTGCTACAATATCAATGGTGTCGCGCAGGGCGTCATTAAAGCTGTTAGTGAGGTTATCAATAGAGCCCACATAATTTGGGAATGGTGCCATTACCGAAGGCAGTAGGTCAGTAAGAGTCGTCGTTGTGGCAGCATTAATGTTGCGGCTGCTATAGTAGTTATTATTATTATTATTATTAGTTTGTTGACAATGAGTCAGAACTTCGAATTTTATAAGGTAATGATCGGACATTACTTTAGTGTACGGGAGTATCGTAACTTTAGAGGTGGTGACACCCCTGACAAGCACTAGATCTATCGTATTACCGTTGCGATGCGTGGGTTCATTTATTATTTGTGTAAGACCACAGCTATCAATTATAGTCTGGAGCGCCACGCATGGAGGGTCCGATGGGGTATTCATATGGCTATTAAAGTCCCCCATTATGATTATATTGTCGGCGTGCGTCACTAGATCAGCAACAAACTCTGAGAATTCACTGATGAAGTCCGAATAGGGCCCAGGGGGGCGGTAGATAACAGCCAGGTGGAGAGGCAGCGGTGTGACAAACCTCAAAGTGAGCACCTCAAACGAGTTATATTTATTATTTAGGTTATGTGTAAGATTATAGTTTTCATTGTATATTAGTGCGACACCCCCTCCCCTTTTAAGAGGTCGGGCAACATGTGTATTGGTATAGCCAGGAGGAGATGCTTCATTTAGCGCAAAAAAATCATCTGGTTTGAGCCAGGTCTCGGCGAGATCAACGACGTCAAGTTTGTTGTCTCTAATGACTTCATTAACTAATAACGTTTTGGAAGATAATGATCTTATGTTTAAAAAGCCCATATTATAGGTAGTGGGCTGTTTTGAGGATTGTTTGTTGAAATTATCCGAAGTAGCAATATTAATAATGTTGCGTTTATTATGCGTATTGCACTTTAAATAGTTTCGACCATATCTAGGAATTGATACGACGGGGATATTCAGATTGTTTGCTTGATGTTGCGATAAACTGAACGCATCATAGTTAGCTACCTCGGTACAATGTATGTCTGCCTCTGACACGGTCACAAAAGAAAAAACATTATGTGAGTTGTGTTTTATTCTAAGAGAATTGCTATGTGTGCAGGGATTATCCAGCCTGACGTGACCTAGTTCTAGTTTAAATGGCTCCACGCCGGAGACTCCACGCTTCTTTGGTTAGCTTTTCTCTTTGTTGTTAGCCCAGCTCGGCATCCCCGCTTCTGCTTCCGCTCGCACCGCTTTATTTTAATGTACATTTTGGGTGTCCCATTCAGTAAAAAACTGTACAATTCCATTCTGTTTTTTTGAGGTGGTCTGTCATAACTTTTTAGAATTCTATCGGGCATTGTGACTTTTGGTATTAGTGTTCCTGGAAAAAAAGGGACCCAAACACACATACTGTACAGCAGATTTTTACAGCTAAATGTGTATATATCATTTATACATTGGCCCTCCAGACACATTTTTTCTCTCAAAGTGCCCCCCCCCCCAGGTCAAAATATTTGCCCAGCTCTGATGTTTATGGTGTACATATTAATGTGTACTTAAGGAAGTAGACACAATAAAAGTGTGTATAGATTTGTCATTCAAGATGTTTTTTTGTTTTTTTTAATGCAGCAAAAAAGCACAGAGATTGTGTTTTTGTGAAAAATGTTTTCTGTGTGAAGGGCTTCTGAAAAGTGAGGGTAAGTTGCACAAACAGGCAAGGTCATCAAAACATATTCGAATTGTTTGGCACAAGGTTCCCCAAACCAAATAAATTAAATGGTTTATCCTCTCATGAGTCCATGTTTCAACATGAGATCACCACAATAAGAACTATCAATATTAGGCAGGTCGCTTCTGCCCCAAATATTTTCTGTCATTTTGATTACGGCAACTCTGTGAGCATTTATTTGCACACATGAGCAGATATGAGCTATCTGTTTTTGAAGCGTGTTCACTGGCTCTAATTGACATTTATCTGGAAGAGATCGTCCGGGAAAAGATGTCATCTTTGATGCAACATGACACTTGCCTTCACCAAATATGACAGAAGAAAGCGCGCCCTGCGACATGCGCACAACCTCACACTTTGCCAACTAGAAACGACATCAGACGTTATTTACAGTAGACTATGCATATCATTGGCGACACACCGACAGACAGACGCCAGACACAGAGTGAGTGTACTGAATGCAGTGCACTGAATCGGGCTGCAAGTTTCTATTCTGTATGCCATGGGTGTCAAACGTACGGCCCGAGGTTTTATCCGTCCCGCAGGATGAGTTTGCTAAGTATAGAAATAAACCTGACATTTTTGAATGAAAGAAACAGCTGTTCTAAATGTGTCCACTGGATTTCGCAATAGCAATTATTCGTATTTTTGTAGATGATGCTGCACATGTCAGTCGAGGAAAATGATAAAACTACATAAATAACATCTTGTAGTTTGATTTTGATGTAATTTTTTTTTATCGCGATGGATTGGAAATTAATGACTGATGAACATTATCACATCATGTATTCAGAAAATATAAATAACGACAAAGATAGAATACTATTAAACGCAAGATGTAAGTGTAAAAAGAAAACCCAACAACATTATGATTTGTACATTTTCAGAATGTGCTCGTTCTATTTTTAAACAAAGAAAACAATTTGAAGTTGTCCTTATTTTTAAGTTATTGTGCCGTGATTTTACCAGTCCGGCCCACTTGGGAGTAGATTTTTCTGCATGTGGCCCCCGATCTAAAATGAGTTTGACACCCCTGCTGTATGCTCAGGAAATATGCAAATTTAGTGATTTATTCCCCCTCAAGGAAATGTTATGTATGATTCTAAAACAGATTAATGGAATTGTATGGTTTATTTTCTCATGACAAGTGAGGCTCCCCCGATAAAACAAAGCTTTGAGTTTAAATATATAATATACGCATGTTTTTTAAATACATACAAACATCGTTTTTTTTTTCAGTATGAATAAAGTTTGGACATCTCCTGGTTTGTAAATACCATATGAAAACTGATACTCCAAATAGACCGTTAAAATTGGTCTACTATTAAGGGGTATTGCAATACCCCTTAATAGTGCACTTAAAAGTGCCCCGTATTTTGCAGTGGTTTGTTTGGGGAGTAGCACCAGCAGAATGGACTTCAACCAGATTGACAAACTGATCCGGAAAGCCGGCCAAACTAGCGGAACTCATACTCCCAACAAGCTTCGGTCCCACAGTGTTCGATTCAAGAACTCCTTCATTCCGCTCTCCATCCAGCTGTATAATCACTCCACATACAGCAATAGACAATAACTGTCTATTACCTGACCGCTTCTATGTTAACTACCTCTCTTTGTTTATAATGTATATTTTATGCTGTCATATTTTTTTTTGCTGCAGCTGTTACATATACTGTAGTATTGTACATGGTAATTGGGATTTGTTATACATTATATATATTTTATAAAATTATAATATATCAGTATATATTATATACTGTATATATAATATGTAAATATTACATATGTTATATTTTATATTGCTACTATGGTACATTTTTAGTCTACTTAATACCTGCATTACTCTTTCCATCCTTTGTAACTGAGCTACTGTGTGGAACAATTTCCCTTGTGGATCAATAAAGTTTGTCTAAGTCTAATATAATGTAATGCAAATACCTAACCTCAGTATGCATAAACATTGATGGTAAAAAAAAAAACCAACTGATAAGATTGTTTTCTTCTTGACGTTCTCTAAAGATCAAGGTTGACTGAAAACAAGTTAGACCGTTTGCGTCTTGCAAGGCATGCGTAAACAGCGTCCCCTGTTGGCCAAGTGTGGTAACTGTAAAAAACGGCGCCGCTTAAGTGGCAGCAGGTTGTATCTGATCTGTGCTTTTAATGTCTGTTATGTTCTTTAATGTTTCCCTGTTCTAACATAATTTCCCCATTGTGGGATGAATAAAGTATATCCTAACGTCACGTCTAAAATCAGTTCCACTGTGGTCTACTTTGTTCTTTGTAGACTTGTAAATATATAAGCAAATAAAAAAAGTATAGTTGGATAATCAAGCTTCCATATTATATTAGGAGGCAAAAAGTATTCATTTCAGTTCAGTTTATTCCGAACATGCATACGATACAATGTAATGCATCACATATTTCCAGTTGTTTCATTACAGCACGTCTGAAAAGGAGTAGGAAGAAGCTGATCTTATTTAATCTTACCGTTTTACATACCATAGCAACTTTATCCAATTTCTTTGTTCTCTGTAACAGAACAGTGAACAAATAAATAATATACTATAGTAAGCAAACAAATATTAAATACATAATCTTGTCTCCATTTTTTTTTTAAGTGTTCAAATTATTGTTCTGTGTACTTTGTGAACACTTGTAGTTTGAACAGTCTCTTAAAATGAATCATATTGGTGCTTTATTCATTTATTTGGTTAATCCATTCCATAATTTAATTCCACATACTGATTTGCTAAAAGGTTTTAAGTGTTGTACGAGCATTACATTTTTTTAAATTAGATTTTCCTCTAAGCTTATGTGTATCCTCTTTAGTTGAGAAGAATTGTTGTACATTTTTGGGTAGCAGGTTATAGTTTGCGTTGTACATCATTTTAGCTGTTTGCAAATGCACCAAATCGTTGAATTTCAATAATTGTGATTTAATAAATAATGGCTTTGTATGTTTTCTATATCCAACATTATGTATTAATCTTTTTTGTAACACCGTTGGTGATTGAAGCGCACATTTGTAGTTGTTTCCCCATATTTCTGCTGTAAAAATAGCAATAATCTATTTTTGGTGTGAAAACCTGAGCCAAGCTTTCCAGTGAAGTGTTATAAAACATGAGACTGAGCCAGCTTCCTTTTTATGTTCTTTAATACACATTAAATAGGAGTGGTGGGGTTCTTGGCAAAAAGATAAAGACAAAAAGATGCAATTAAGATCAGATCACGACTGAACTATTGCAAAGTGGCCTTTCATTCACGTCCCTAACCCTTGAACACACACACTCACACACACACACTAGGAACACCCCATTTGAGAAACATTCTGCAACACGCATTAATGAAATGAAGCACAACCTACAAAATATGCACCTTTCAGTATGACAACTATACAAATTGTGTTAAAATAGGATCACGGTTTAAGTGATTCGGGGGAAATCAACTGTTGGCACCAATAGGGATGGGAATAAAAACGTTTTAAAACACAGGGTCGGTAAAGGAAACGTCTCTTCAAAATCTTGTCGAGGGCGACCCCTGGTGTTCACAACTCACACTTCACCAGCAAAAACACTTGAGTTGGAAAGTGTAGTGTATTTAACCGTTCTCTATTGATAAGAAAGAAAAAAAAGTACAGTTTGATAATTAATGTACATCGCCGCATCAAGTTCGCCCAATCAAATGAATCAATCAAATTGTGCCTCATGATAACATTAACTGTCAATTATTCTGCTGAATCGTTTCGACACCAAAAGGCAGTTTTCTACATCATTGCAACACATGAAGGAATTCGACCCTAAAAATAATCTCTAAACCAGAAACAAACAGAATAGGTCTGGTCTGTCATTTCATAGACTGCCACAAACATGACAAAAATGTTCACATGTTGTGAGAAGAGCATTTAAGTATAAAGGAAGGGCTGTGTTCTTGTGTGGATGTGCACTAGCATGTGCACTAGTCTTACTAACAATGGTGGGTTTGGCTCTCACAAGGCAAAGGTGAATTACTGAAGACCCGATCAACTGGACTGTCGCTGCCCGCCTCATCAACAAGGCAGCTGATGAACACGCACACAGGACACCATGCATGCCGCCACAAAAACAAGAACTAAAGAATGCGACGAGATCGCTCCCCACACGATACAAAGAAATGGCGAATGAATGAATAGCTATTTAAAGTTGTTAAAAACAGTAGAAGGATGCCATGCATACATAAACATTTCTCCTTGGAGAGTAATTTACACTAGATGAGTACTTTTTCTTTGGCATCCCAGGCCATGATGTAACCTGTAGCCAAAGGACCGTCACAGAACAAAGTGTCCGGGAGTTGTAATGTAGATTGCAAACAACTTGGGGAAGAAGAAAAAAAATCACCACCCAACAAAATCAGAACAAACCAAAATGCATGTGAGCAACTGGCACAGAAAATAAAGCTTATTGGTGTCCAAGTAGCAAATAAGAAGGCAAACAAAGTGGGTCGAGTTTAGTATTGGTTACAGAGGGTGTTGAGAAAAAGGCTAATAATTTAGTGTAATGTACAAAATGTTTTACTTTATCTGTTCACCATAGTTTCTTTTTTTAAGTCTGTCTGGATAAGGACTGATTTTTCACAGGAGTGTACACTTTGTCTTGGACTTCTTTTTCTTTTTTTTGCCCTCCTTGCTCATCTTCTCCTTATGCTTGCGGATTTCTCGAACTAACGTGTAAAAGGCATCGTCCACTCCCTGGAAGAACAACAGAAGGAAATGTGGATTAAAGATGTGCTGGGTCAAAAACACCATTCCAGAAAGAAGCTGCATTTACCAGAGGACAGAAAATAAATGTGCATCGACTTTAACTGCTTGCTTTTCAACAAAGACGACACAACGCCAGTGTAAATGCAGCTACTTTACAGAAGGAATATTCCAGTAAGTGTCCTTGAATGCACCACAGAAGAGAAAGAACAGGAATTACAAAGAGGAATTTGTGTCAGAAGGGAGAGGTCAGACAAAACAGATTTAACATCTACAGTACGTCTGCCAACTTCTCATCATAGCCACGTCACAGCCAGCGATTAAGTCCCAAATTGAGTATGATCTCCATTAATCACCCAGGTTGGCTCACGATCCCCAACACCTTTGAGCGTGTTCATTCCAGCAGACTGACATACTTTTACGCTGCAACCTCGGCCACAAGCTGGGGGTAGAAGGAGAGCCACTGTGCTTTGTTGTGCATTTTAACCAGGGCTGAAACCTAAAATAATACATCAATAATTACTTATTATGGGCTTCAATAAATGTATTATTATTTTAAAGAATTGCTGCTCTGTACCGTTAATGCAAAACATATTTATGCAGTGTCTGAACAAAAAGACTTTCTGGACTAGATCATAGCACTGCCCTATATCTGTAGAATGTACATGTATCAGGCACACATCTAACCGGAACCAACACATAAATTTTCTTGGAAAAATCCTTACACTGTGCTTGTCCAACTGAACTACATCATACTCAGAGATGGTGAACATACAGTAGGGCTCGACGATTTTATAGCAAAAAAGAATCCCAGAAGTGGCCAATAAATACAATCTACTATTAAACGCGGAAATAGGCAGAATGTTAAAGTACCAATGATTGTCACACACACACTAGGTGTGGCGAAATTATTCTCTGCATTTGACCCATCACCCTTGATCACCCTCTGGGAGGTGAGGGGAGCAGTGAGCAGCAGCGGTGGCCGCGCCCAGGAATCATTTTTGGTGATTTAACCTCCAATTCCAACCCTTTATGATAAGTACCAAGCAGGGAGGTAATGGGTCCCATTTTTATAGTCTTTGGTATGACTCGGCCGGGGTTTGAACTCACGACCTACTGATCTCAGGGCGGACACTCTAACCACTAGGACACTGAGTAGGTGTGATGAGTGAAATGCTGTCGTTGTGAAAAGAAGGTATGTTTATCTGCACCTCCTCACAGACACTCAACGGCGCCAGCACCTTAGCAGACTGCCCTGCACCCTTGTTGGTAGAGCTGGGCGATATAGCAAAAATAATTATCACAATTATTTTTTTCATGTCATCTGAACTCGATTAATATCACAATTTATTGTTTTTTTGTTAAAGGATTATAGCCAGTACCCTTATGTCCCTACTGTTTACTATTGCAGTATCTTCTTACAGATACCTCTGTCATGTTTGATGGAGGCAATATAACAGCTGACAACTGTCATTTTGTACATATTTATAATGGTGTTTACTAGAGGTGCAATCTTACAGGAATCCGACGCTACAGTCCGTACCTGGTTTTAGGGCCACGGTGTTGCTTCTTTTTGATACGTTTTGTTAACCTGACTCTCGCCAGATCCTTGTAGTTCACTGAGCTCAACACAAGGATCTGGGCTCAAGGGCAATGCAAACTCCTTCAAGATAGCAAAAATAATGAACCAATCAGGATCGCCGGGCGGGATTTCATAGATGTGATATAGCGCCGAAGCGACTATTTGATTCAAACAGCAATGGCGGCACGCAGCGAGGAGTCGTGTGCTGACATTGATTCTGCTATTGCAACTGTTTTGCGACATCAATCGAATATTAATTCTTTAAAAGATGAACAGAGAACTTTTCGCTCTGTCGTTATCCAATATGTCGGCTGTTCTGTTTTGGATTTCCCAGTGTCGCTCTCATCAGCGTCACAAGTTGATTTCGATGTGAGTGGTTGAAGTAGCACGTCATTCAAGATAATGGACAAGTGGTTTATCCAATCACATACAATGATTTTTTTACGAGGCCCCGCCTTCTGAAATACATCTCCTATTGAGAAGTCCCGGATCCTTGTGTGGAGCTCAGCGAACTACAAGGAGTCAGGTTAGTGTTTTGTGGGGGTAAAGAAAAATAACGTTTGTACCTCTTAAAGGTTATTTTGTTTTTTTGCTTGTCATCACAAACAAAATTCTGCAGTAAATAAACGTATCAGCGGAGTACTGAATATTATAATACTTTTATTTCAAGTTAACATTTGCTAAACAACACTTTCAAATGGTAAATTATTATTTGTATTCTATGATTACTTGTATACATCAGTGTTTCTCACCAGTGTTTTGGCAAAGGGCAAGCAGTGACACAGATAGTAATTTTTTTTTTTTTAACCCAACTACAGTAGCTTATATTTAATAAAAGTACATGAAAGTCCAGTTTGAATTTGAGGTACTGTAAAATGTGTACAAACACAAAATAAGTTAATGATTATTTCAGGAACAAAATGACTTTGTAATCCACAAACGATTCGAACAAAAAGTGTTTTTCAGTACGTTATATCTGAGGAGTTGATTCTTTGCAGACACATAAACACAAAGTCTAATTAGAAAATATTTTTATATAAAAATGCCTTTTTCTGATCAAATTAGTAAGTGTGTTTATTCTCGCAGTCGTGTCCAATACACTATAGTTCAGTCATAAAGACATGTGAATGCCAGCGAGTCCGCATTCAGTGGGACTGAAGTCTGACAGGGAAGTTGCTGCTCCTAAATGTTGTTTCAACTTCTGTGCTAGTCATATTTCTTTATTTTATTCTTATTTCTTTTTTTCATTCTTCTGGGCTGCATTTCCAACTGTGTGAGAGGTAAGAGGCACAACGCTGTTTAAACATTAATTACGTCGTGACAAGCCTGACTTTGGCAAATCTGGAACAGGGGGCCGCGCGCACACACGGGATCACGATCACTAAAAGTGGACTGTTCCGTGCAGGATTATACCAAGCATTGTTGCTTCCCTACGGTTTACTACTGCGGTAACTTCTAACAGACAGTTCCGCCACGATTGATCGAGGAAATATGCTAACAGCTGATCACCGTGATCAAACTCAAATTAATCCCGATCAACAATCACGATCATATAATCGCCCAGCCCTACTTGTTGGTCTCCCTGTCTGCAGAGGTGGGAAAAATTATCGATTCTCCGATGCATCACGATTACAACGTGGGCAATTCATGAATCAATGGACGAATATCTAAACATTGAGTATTTATCTATGTTAAATAACGTTATACAGAGAGTTCTAAAATGTGGCACGACTAAGTTTATGGCAACTTTGGCCAAAGTGTCTGAACGTTCGGCGGTTTTAAAAGGCACAAAAAGGATGTCTTCTCACCTTGTAAGGACTTTCATTAGTTTTTTCACTTATCAGGCTACTACAGTTCTAACGTATTTAGTCTTCTATACGGATGGTCAACAACTTTTGATTATCCTAAATAAATAAAAATAAAATGGATTCTCAATCTCTTGTTAGCAAAAATTTAGCATTATGAAGTGCAGTTTTTTCACCAGTTGGAAAAACAGTTGGGTGATTTTTTGCCCCTGTAAATTTGCGATACTGACATGTTCGACCGTGTTGATGGACTGATCTTGTCCTTCAAGCTGAAATATTCCCATAACGAGACATTTGCTTTGCAATCATATTTGTTCCTCCTAATTGTTGTTACTTTCTGGTTACTCACTAGCGAGTCGCTACGTGCAAGCCTCTGTTGCTGTAAGAAGCTGTCGCCACTCCTTGTGTGTATTTAAGCTACCAGTACCACCTTCACTCATATAGACAAAGATTGTGGATGACTGACAAGAGTGTTCACGTCGTTCATTTAATTCTACACGCTCGGGTGCTGAGAGCGATGCACAGAGTGAACCCTATTGTAGCCTGTTTGAAAGCGAAGACGAAGTAAAACACACACAATCATGGCAGTTTATTGATGCGGGCAAAGTTAAGTTAGTTTTAATTTATCGTTTAATTAATGGACTTAATATCAGCCCAGGTCTTACTAATTGTCGCCCAAAAGCCGTGTGAAAAACACTGTGCTAATGCTAATGTTAGTCAGCTTTTGTTAACGCGGCACCGATGCTACGGATGGTCGCATCTTGAACATCCTTCTTTCTAAATTACTAACTTGACAGCTTCAAGTACTATAGATTGAACATCAATGCTAAAACAAAATAACTGATGCATCCATGCGTGTGCTTTCTCTTACTTTAAAAGTACGTACATTTAAAGCAGTTATGTTACAACATTATTATGTTACATTAATATGCTTTGACTTGAAATACTGGGAACATTTGACCAATAATGTATTGTGTCAATAAGTGTAAGAATTACGGCATTTAATTAAACATTTTAATCACTGATACAAAAGGACATGCACTATGTTGGTAAAATACATCAGGGGTGCCCAAAAAGTGCGGCCCAACGGCCATTTTTAAATTACCGTACATTGTTAATTAAGTATATATTATACATTTTAATTCAATACATTATACTTTTGTTACTGTATGTAAAAATCTGCACTGCAACTATACAATTTCCCCATTGTGGGATGAATAAAGGTCTATCTTATTCTAAAACACCAACGACTATTTGATGTGTCATGTATAACACATCAGCTGAGATGTTTTTCTTCAAATATTCTGATGTACACTGAACTGGTTTTAACATCTTTAGTTCACAAAATGTATCAAAGTGGCCCCCTGCATTCTTTAATTGTTCAGTATTTTTCAGCCTTCAGTGACAAAAGTTTGGATACACCAGGTGTAAATTGTAAAAAAAAAAAAAAAAAAGGATATGGGAAACATCAAAATAGATTTAATAGGGCCCTACAAGTGTAAATTTAGGTATGAGTTCCAATTTACACTACATTTCCACCTATGTGTCATAGGGACTTCAGGACCGCCTGTATTGATGAATGAATACTGCTGTCAGGGTCAATTATATCCATCCATCCATCCATCCATTTTCTACCGCTTATTCCCTTCGGGGTCGCTGGAGTCTATCTCAGCTACAATCGGGCGGAAGGCGGGGTACAATTATAATCCGGGTCAATTATAATCCCTGTAAATGTTGATGTATTATATGCAGCTCTGGTTAGATATCATTAGATCAGGACTGGCACCTGAAGTGAGTTCACAGGGTGGAAACCTTGTTTACCCCAGATTGGACCAAGAGTAAACAAGCATGAAAGAAGAGCAGTTAAATGAGCAAATAAAATCGACGGTACCAGGTCAGAGATTACAACCAACCATCACAAAGACACACAGAAGCAGGCACAAATCATCCGTTGAGTCCCGTTAGCGCCTCACCACAGCCCCAGCAGGTTAGCTTGGAGAAGCCAACACACCCTTTGTCCCTTGCTTTAGTCTCCACAGTCCAGTTTGAGCATATGTAAAACAGAGTCGGTAGTGGGACCAAGGGTGCATACACTTACCCCTTTCACATCACAACACACTTTTTAAGCTTGACACAGCGCGGCGTCTTTTCCTCCTTGCAGAGCTTATTGAGGCGGTACTGCCTGATCTCCCGTACCAGGGTGTAAAAGGCATCTTCCACTCTCTGCAGCAAGACACAACTTCCCTCAGTGGTGAGGAACACAATAGTTGGGCCGCATGTCACACAGCTTGCATACATTTTACACACACACACACACGTTTGGGCTCAGGTGGCTTGACCAGCAAACAACTGGTCTGCTGACTCAAAGGCCAACTCAAGTTCTGCCATATTTGTCTTTACGGTCACCAACTTACCTCCTGGGGAATTTGCCAAGTGCTTTTTCTGGGCTATGTTGAATTAGACACATTTTGTGCAATCATCAAACCTTTTCGACACAATTCAATGTGATGGGTCGTGGTTAGAGCCTAGCATAACCGCTTCTGCCCTTAGTATTTCGCTACGCCTGACGGTATAAAACAAGACTTGCCGTGTAGTTTTTTTCAGCGCTTCAGCTTTGGCCGGGTCTAAAAATAAACTACATCTCCCAGAATCCTCTGTGCAGCGTGGATCGCCAAGGTTGGGGCGTGCAACGCCATAAGTAGGAAGTAAAGTGTGTTTGTAGTCGTTGAGAGGAATTGTTTTTTGGGACATTTCCTGAAAAACTTTAATTAAAATCTATCCATAACAATTTGAGTTATGTTGCTAAAAAACTTCTGGCGACAACATAACCTCTTTGGCAGAGGTAAGGAAGTCTGCGTTCTGCAAAGCAATACTTTCGTCTCGAGCGTTTTCAAAGTGACACAGAGGCAGTTGGTCACATAACACCACGCAAAGGTAATCACCAAAAAAGTTAGTTATGAGAGATCAGTGTAGCCAACTGAGCAACTTTGTCGTCATATTTAGCGAGTATTCAGACCCTTCCACTGCAACTAAATATTAATTTTCTGATTTTTTTGGTAGAGAGATGTACAAAATTCCCATGCAGTTCACACTAAATGTAAAAGCCAGGAATTGTTTCAATTGTTATACATTTTACCCAGTACTCAAATACAAGCGGTCACGAAAGTTGAAGTATTTGCTGTGGCGACCGGGGAGTGTGTATTACCACGGTCGTGAAAGGCTAGGTTGTAAGTGTGCAGAGCACTTTCATGAAGGGGAAAGCCCAGCCTTTGACTAGTTAAAGTGCCAAAAAGACAGAGCCTGGAGAGAGTCTTCCATCCTTTGGTAACACTTAACGGATTATTTTTAATGGGCCCGTGGCACCTTGAAGAAATTATGAACATAAACAAAACCAAAAACATTAAACAATTATAATAAAGCCAAAAGGCGCAATGTAACGAGCTGAAATTACTCAAAGACATGTCTAAATGTGAATATTTTAAGCCTTATTTAAAAAACGCATTCACATGTCTTGGCAGAATTTAAATTGCAGTATCAGCTGCCAAGAGGTAACTGTACATAAAAAAAACAGCAGTGGTCTATAACCTTATACTCTTCCTTTCATGACCGCTTGTGATTTAAAAGCGAATAAATGCAAGACGCAAGACACACTCCACTTGTCAATTCATTCTCTCGTTTCAATTTTAAATTAGTACTGCTTAGAAATGTAATGATATGACAATTTTACATCACAGCTATTGTGACCAAAACTATCAAGGTTATTATGATTGTGGTACTGTTAAATGTGCTCAAAATGTACTCACACACACACTGAAGTATTTAGACCAAGTTGTTTTAAAAAAAAAAAAAAAAAAATAGACATTCAAAGATGAGTGAAGAGCCTGGTGTGCTCACTGGCCAATTTCACTTTAAAATACATATATTAAATATTTTAAACAACTACCTTTTTAAATAACTAAAATAGACACACTATTTTGCATTTGTTTGTGTTTCGTATGTTTCACTGATAGTGTTTTAGTCTTAAAGCGGAAAAGAGCTAGTATTGAAGTATGACAACCATATATGCAAATTAGACAATGGTGTCATCTAAACGCCCCCCGACAAATTGATTGTAGTCCTGTAGAAAACACTGTCTACAAAGTTGTTTTTTTTAAAGATACAGTATTCAGTTTAATCATCAAATTTCAACTTATTATGCAATTCTTGTTAAGTCATTCGTCTGTACAAAATATTATAAAACTGACGCATCAAAAGTTAAACAGCAGCACCTTGTAGGAGGAAAAGCACCGATACACTTGGGTAAAAACAGGTTATTCTGGTGGTAGAATTTAATCATGGTAGGGCTGGGCGATATACCGTCATTACAGTTAATACCGGTGTATTTTAGAAAGATATATACATTTGAGACAATACCGGCATACAAGTATCTTTTGATGTGCCTTTGTTACAGTCGTAGCTGAGGAAGGGTCTGGCGCACGTCAGGAGTTGCTACTGCGCATTGCCGACATTCACCTTCTCCCGACGTGGCTTATTAACCAGAGGTAACACAAGACTGTGAAAAAATTCAACAGAGCAGCCTTCAGAGCCAACAAACTGCCGCCGCCAACTGTTGAAGCTAACAAATACAGTTCAGCTGAAACCCTCGCTGACGTCACATGTCGCTTGTTGACCGACCGTCTTTTAAAAAAAGGCACATGCACGCACGTCCACGCTGCTCTCATTAACTTTTCTCAACTACATGTATTTAAAGTTTTTTTTAAGTAACGCATTAATTACTTTCCCTAGTAATTAATTACATTTATTAATGAGTAATTCCATTCGTAGTTAAATTACATTTTTTATTTAAGTAACTAGTAACTATAAAGTAGTTTTCAGAACACTAAAGGTAATAGTAATGTGGTGTTGAGTTGAAACTAAACACTTTTGTTTTGTTTAAAAACCGATATAAATTGTATATTGCGATTCGGCTTATAAATACCGGGATATCAGTTTTGGTCCATATCGTCCAGCCCTAAATCATGGCAATGATTATTTCACCACACTGGATCAAGCAACATGGCAGAGAGATCAAACAAAGAAGTGTTGACCAAGCTGCACCAGCTCGACAGCCACAGAAGGCCCTGATCACAACACTCACCACATCACTATATAAGACCAAAAAGACCACAGAAAATATCCCAAACACAATCATGGTAACCACAATCAATAATCCCAATCCTCATCCTAGAATAATTACTGGTAGTTTTTAATTACAATTACAGATATGCAGATTATTAATAAAATAGGAGACCCAGAAGAAGTAATCTCACATATTAATGACACAAAAGCATGCAATAATTAGAGTATCCCCGGAGAAATACCAATTAACCAGAGTGGACTGATATAACTCCCAGTGAAAAGTGTTAAAAAAAAGTTACACAAACGCGGAACACCACACATGACACAAGAAGACGTGTAGAGTTTAAAGTGCCAAAGTGAAGCGCTGAGAGTAGACAGTGACAGTGTGTGACTCTGGCTGGACTCGTACCTGTCTGGTTTTGGCTGATGTCTCAATGAAGGGAATGCCGTAGCTACGTGCTAAGTCCTGAGCCTGTTTGGTGTCCACTGTTCGGGACGGGAGGTCACACTTGTTACCCACCAGCACCATGGGGACATCCTCAGAGTCCTTCACCCGCTTTATCTGTTCTCTGTACATTGACATACATAGAATTTAGACTTCAACTAAGACATGGTGCAATTAAAAGTAAAGTAAAATGTTTTGGAGGTGTGTAACAATCTAGATTTCTATAGGGGTCACCTCCTAACTTACCTGTAGTTGTGAATGTCCTCAAAGGACTTGGTGTTGTTGATGGCAAAAACACAGAGGAATCCCTCCCCTGTTCTCATATACTGATCTCTCATAGCGCTGTACTCCTCCTGACCTGCAGTGTCCAGGATGTCCAACAGACATGTCTCTCCATCTATCACCACTTGCTTTCTGTACGAGTCCTGCAAGAGAAAGCCAGAAGATGTATCAGGAGTGTGTCCAAATAGCAGCTGCAAAAGTAACAAAAAGAAAACAGTTGGGAATGGTTACAGTAGGTCTTTTCCCCCAATGTACTGTATATTATTATACCAATGTGAATAAATAAGTATGTTGGTGTTTCACCCAGCTCTCGTTCTCCCGGCCTTAAAGGTTCTATGGACTTTTTTCATGTGTGCACAAAGGTAAAATAGTATTGATAACATGTTTTATTAGGCAACACTTAAATACACTGGTTGTAGGCGCCACACATCATACAAGAATAATTATTTGATGAGTGCCTCTGAGTCAGCAGCCATCTTATTAAATGTGCAGATCTAATGCACAAAACATGAATAATTAACTTGCGTCTCAGTAACTATGTTCTCTCTATATATGGTAAGGTTCAAAGACAGCAGACAAGGAAATTAACACCTGTTTTTCTCTACACTTAAACTTGAAGAACGCGTTAGAACCACTCTTACACAGGAATCTCCTTGCTCTGACCCCATACCAAAATACACATCACATTATGGAGACAGGAAGAATCAAGATATTTACATGGATGTACACACACATACCTCAATGGTGGGGTCATATTCATCCACAAAGTGGTTCTGGATAAGTTGAATTGTAAGTGCGCTCTTGCCAACGCCACCAGCTCCCACCACAACCAGCTTATATTCTGTCATGATTAACCTGTGGCACCAAAGGGAAGCACATTGTTGGACACTGAAAATCATTAATTCAACATCAGTTTCTCCATGCACTATGCAACGTTTACATTTTTCAAAACTGCAATGTGAAGTAAAGATGTGTTTACACACACACTTCTGGCTGTACGTTTACTGGTGGACTGCCTAATGGAGACAGTGTCATCATTTTAGGTAAAGGGATCTACCAGTTGTGAAAAGACAAAAATCCTTAATTATAGGTCGACAACAACATGCTTACTAGTTTATACGCTGTCAACTATTTTAATGACTTTCAACCAGACACATTCTTGACAATTTGTTTTTTTGAATGCAATCTGTTCTTTATTATTACACTTCTCTATGACAATATTTTACCAGTTTGCAAAAATCTGTTGTAGAAAACATATTTTAATACTATTAAGAAGCTCTTAAACGCAACAAGAATCATCATATGGGGTGTAATACATTAATAAATGAACAGGACAAATGTAAAAACCCAGATTTAAGGTTTTGCTGGGCTCTAAAAAAATGATGATTAATAGCAAGTTGTGTTACCCCAACAGTAGATAGATAGGAGGAAAGAGAGTGATGCCCTCAGCACAGAGCGATGGGAGAGAGGTGTATGGTCAGGGAGTGTTTGGGCCTGTGTGTGTGTGTGTGTGTGTGTGTGTGTGTGTGTGTGTGTGTGTGTGTGTGTGTGTGTGTGTGTGTGTGTGTGTGTGTGTGTGTGTGTGTGTGTGTGTGTGTGTTTTGTCTCGTCTTGTCTCATAGTAACAGTGGTACTATTGTATTGTTAGTGTACAGGAGCTTTTCTTGTTTTTGTTTGTATAGTATTGTTCATGTATTATATTGTTTATGTTAAATGTGGAATAAGTGAGAGGGGTTGGGATATTATAAGCATCTGCTTCATCCAACCACTTTTCATGACTTGCATAAATGTCTCTGCCAAAATGTTAAAAATATAGTGTGTTGTACTGTGCAGGTTTGAAATAAATACTTAAATTCAATATTCATCTATTAATTTGACTATTAAGATTACACAATCAAACAACATTAGAAAACAACTCAATAGGATGAGCTTCATTCTTACGGCAACACTCACTTGTAGGTTACAACTACAATAACAAACACTATCTGACAATGTCAAAACAAAACTGGAAACGTATCTTTCTTCAAGGCATGAGTTGTACATGCTCACCTGTTCTAATACTACAATTATGACAATACCGATAACACTCCAGAACACCTGTATCTTAAGTATTTACACACTAAAAGTGTTTGACTATATGTAAAATCGTGTTGTAACATATAAAGGTGTCACTTTTGCCCGTTTAAAGCGTCAAAGCTCATACTAAAATCCTAATTCTGGTGTGAGCGTTCAAAAGAATTCTTGAATTCTATGCTGGGAGCCTGCTGGGTTGCCAGGTGGTGGGGTGAAAACCTCTGAACCCTGAGAACAACCAGGCTGCGGTGTGCTAAAAGCTAAGCTAGCTTTGGAGCTAACCGCGACTTTAAAAGTAACCCAAAGCTCATTTGTCAAGTCATTAACAGAAATAATTAATCGACGCAACATTGTTCACCTGGTATGACTGAGCATCTGTGCTATTAGTTAAATTAAAGGATTAAAAAAGTGCCAAGTTTGAAGCCGCCATTGACAAGCTAGCAAAAGGGACTGCAGCGTAGGGCCGACATTCGCTTCGCAACTGGGCGTCGTTTTGCATTTACAATGAAAATAAGACGGTGCTTTAAAAACAATTACATAAAAATACATGCATTCACCAACCAGTTAGGGTGTCGGGTAAGAAACGTACAGATATGTGAATCGTGCACATATGTGTTACCTTTAAACGAACGGAGTTCCGCGTCTCAAAACGAGTCAAGCTGATCTTCCTCTCGCCTCACACGATGATGTCTGCATTTCCCGCTCCGCTACCAAAGGCCCACATCAAACCTGTCTGCTTCGTACCACAACACGCCAAACTAAGTCAACAAATCAATAGATTGAACTTTCCATTTGTCCCAGCGTCCGGCCTCGCTGCTCAGTTTCTGGCCTCCTCTTGGCGAATATGGGCGGATACCCTGAGCGCACTTTACCCACAAAGCCTAGCTGGAGAGTCCACTCTGGGCCATGTCATTTTATCACTGTATTCTACCGCGATAACCTCATCAAACACACTTTCGTGCACCTTTACAGCCATATTGGGTGTATTTTATTTATATTTTATATTAATCACATAGACATGATATCATTTATTACCTCCCCTGTGCTTTTTTATTCTTTTTTTTTTAGTGGGGCATGACGTGTGTGTATTTGTGTATTATGCAAAGTATAGCGTAAGTATGTAAGTCACGTGGTGTAAGTTTCAGGGCAGTATGCTGTGCCGCTGCCTGCCGTAGAGTCAACATAGGCTAGGGGGCGACTCCAGTATATATAGGCTCTAAATATAACTGGAATGTCCCGGTTGGACGTCATTCCAAGGCAGGGAAGTGATTTGGCAATCCCTTTTCAGTTTTCCTACGTGTTCGCAAGGTTTCCTCTTGCGCACTGTATGCGCATACACACTCTTTTATGGCTTTTAGAGCAAAATCGGTGCACTTCATATCCACTAGCATTTATGTTCTTATTTTCTGAAGAATTAAGATTTTTTTTTTTTACTGTCAACCTGTTTTTAAATAAACTAAAACAGTAATTCTCAAACTATCCATACCCTTAGGTAGCTATCCATACACTTGGGTAAAACGGAATTTTCTTATTTAAACGGAGATAGCAGGTCCATTCTATGTGTCATACTTGATCATTTCGCGATATTGCCATATTTTTGCTGAAAGGATTTAGTAGAGAACATCGACGATAAAGTTCGCAACTTTTGGTCGCTGATAAAAAAGCCTTGCCTGTACTGGAAGTAGCGTGACGTCACAGGTTGTGGAGCTCCTCACATCTGCACATTGTTTACAATCATGACCACCAGCAGCGAGAGCGATTCGGACCGAGAAAGCTACGATTACCCCATTAATTTGAGCGAGGATGAAAGATTTGTGGATGAGGAAAGTGAGAGTGAAGGATTAGAGGGCAGTGGAAGCGATTCAGATAGGGAAAATGCTGTGAGAGGCGGGTGGGACCTGATATTCAGCTGGGAATGACTAAAACAGTAAATAAACACAAGACATATATATACTCTATTAGCCACAACACAACCAGGCTTATATTTAATATGCCACAAATTAATCCGCATAACAAACACCTCCCCCCTCCTGTCCATATAACCCACCAATACAACTCAAACACGCCCAAAGTAGCGTTCACCTCCGTAAAGTTCATACAGCACATATATTTCCCCAAAGTTACGTACGTGACATGCACATAGCGGCACGCACGTACGGGCAAGCGATCAAATGTTTGGAAGCCAAAGCTGCGTACTCACGGTAGCGCCTCTGCTATCCAACTCAAAGTCCTCCTGGTTGTGTTGCTGCAGCCGGCCGCTAATACACCGATCCCACCTACAGCTTTCTTCTTTGCTGTCTTCATTGTTCATTAAACAAATTGCAAAAGATTCACCAACACAGATGTCCAGAATACTGTGGAATTTTGCGATGAAAACAGACGACTTAATAGCTGGCCACAATGGTGTCCCAATATGTCCGCACAATCCGTGACGTCACGCACAAACGTCATCATACCGAGACGTTTTCAGCAGAATATTTTGCGGGAAATTTAAAATTGCACTTTACTAATCTAACCCGGGCCATATTGGCATGTGTTGCAATGTTAAGATTTCATCATTGATATATAAACTATCAGACTGCGTGGACGGTAATAGTGGGTTCCAGTAGGCCTTTAAGAAAGTCAATGACTTCACTATAAAAGTGGGTGACATTGTTATCACCAGGAAAGATGAGGTCACCTACCTAGGTTTTATTCTAGAGCAGTGGTTCTTAACCTGGGTTCGATCGAACCATAGGGCTTCGGTGAGTCGGGCTCAGGGGTTCGGTGGAGGTCAAAACACACCCGACTCATCGTGTAAATAAAAACTTCTCCCTATCGGCGTATTACGGATACGGCAACAGCAGAAGTCACACTGATTTGCAGGTGTGTAATTTGTTGTGAGTTAATGCACTGTGTTGGTTTTGTTCTTTGAACAAGGTGATGTTCATGCACGGTTCATTTTGTGCACCAGTAAAAAAACATGGTAACACTTTAGTATGGGGAACATATTCACCATTAATTAGTTGCTTATCAACATGCAAATTAGTAAAATATTGGCTCATAACTAGTCATTATTAAGTACTTATTAATGCCTTATTTGGCATGGCCTTATTTTAACCCAAACCCTCTAACCTTAACCCTAACCCTAACCAAATAACTCTAAATTAAGTCTTTGTTACTTAGAATATGTTCCCCATACTAAAGTGTTACCAAAAACATATAACTTTGTCTTGAATTTGAAAAAAAACAACATTTTATTTTTCACTAAAGAAGGGTTCGGTGAATGCGCATATGAAACTGGTGGGTTTCGGTACCTCCAACAAGGTTTAGAACCACTGTTCTAGAGGCTAATCTTTCCTGTGATAAAATGGCAACCAAGGTAATCAAAAAGGTCAACCAACGGACAAGATTTCTCTATAGAATCTCCTCTCTGGTCAACAAAAGCACCATGAGGATTCTAGCGGGAACTCTCGTTCAACCCTTTTTCGATTACGCATGCACCTCTTGGTACCCTAGCACCTCCAAAACCCTCAAATCTAAACTCCAAACATCCCAGAACAAGCTAGTCAGGTTACTTCTAGACCTCCACCCCAGATCACACCTCACTCCTACCCACTTTTTCAAAGTGGGCTGGCTCAGGGTGGAGGACAGAGTAAAACAACTTGCACTGAGCCTAGTCTATGAAATCCGCTACACCTCCCTGATACCGAAGTACATGTCAAACTACTTCCTTAACGTAAATGACCGCCATAACCACAACACCAGGGGGAGCTCCACTAACCACGTTAAACCCAGATTCCGATCTAACAAAGGTCTTAACTCATTCTCTTTCTATGCCACATCAATGTGGAATGCGCTCCCAACAGGTGTAAAAGAAAGGGCATCTCTATCCTCCTTCAAAACCGCAATAAAAGTACACCTCAACTTCAACCCTAAACTAACACCCTCCCCAGATTGTTAATAATCAAATGTAAATAATCAAATGTAGACACTTTTTCTTATGCTTTCTGTTCTCTCTCTATGTCCACTACTTGCTGTACAAATCCTACCAAGTCAGACCTACACTGTTTCAATGTCCATGTCTCTGTTCTCAATTGTTGATGACTGAAGTGATAATAACAACCAAACCCAACCCAACCCAACACCCCCCCCCCCCCACCCCCCACCCCACACACACACACACCCCTCCACATCCCACACCCCGGATTGTAAATAATGTAAATAATTCAATGTATATACCCTGATGATTATCTTGTGTGATGACTGTATTATGATGATAGTATATATATGATAATATATATCTGTATCATGAATCAAACAAGTTGAAAAACTTATTCGGGTGTTACCATTTAGTGGTCAATTGTACGGAATATGTACTTCACTGTGCAACCTACTAATTAAAGTCTCAATCAATCAATCAATCAATCAATGGTACGTATTCCATTTAGTGCATGGTGCGTCCAAACTGCGGCCCGCGGGCCAAATGCGGCCTGTCTGCATTTTCAAATTGGCGCGCGACACGGAAAAGGGTTGAGTGCCATCTCCGGGTTGGGGAGGAGACCCTGCCCCAAGTAGAGGAGTTCAAGTACCTCGGAGTCTTTATGATGGCTCAGGTGTGATTCACTACAATAGAGCCCCACAGCGCACTGGACTCCAATACCACAAGACTGGATATTGTTCAGATACGTTATATTTAAGAACTTGCACACAAAGCAACTATGACGTGCGCATTTTATTTAAGTTTATTTTAAGAACTTGCACATAAAGCAACACTGGAGGTGACTATGACGTGCGCATTTTCCGCGCATGCGTATTAGGTCGCGTTGCGCCGGCGGACGGAGGGGGGAAGGGGTCTTAAACGGTGGCATTGTTGTGTGTGGACACGGATAAGGTTAGGTGGGATTTACCCTGGATAACCTTATCCGGCTTAATGTAAACGGGGCCTCAATTCCAAAAGGAATCTCTAATTTAATTGCTGACTTGCCACTATCTTATGAACAAAGGTAAAACTATGAATCAGTGAACATAATTTTTACTCTGACGAGTGTACAGCAGACTATTTACTGATATGACCCAATCCAAACAACCTTTCCCACCCGTGGTGCAAAAAAAAGGAAAAAAAAGTCAACACACATGGTCACACATAAATCAACCTGAGCAGTGAACTTTGTAGATATTGTTTTAAAACACGTTAAAATACCATTTATAATTCAAAATTACACCCATTTAAATCCACAACAATCCATTGTGGGGTAAATGCAAAACACTCTCCACACTTGTTTGTCACATTTTAGCTGCTTGATATTTCTGAGTGAATACAAAACTTTAAAGAGGTCATCACAGAAGTAAATCATTTAGGAGTTGAATTTTTGCATTCTCTTGATACCCAATTATACTAATTATATATCCATTATATTAATATACCCGGTGACCCCATATATATATATATATATATATATATATATATATATATATATATACTGTATGTGGAAAGTTATTTTTTCTTTTTCAAAGACATGTTGAAATTGGGCTGTTTTTAGGGGTGCAAATTGATTTGAATTAATTGAGATGGGAGACATTGATTTGAAAAACAAGTGTTTTAAGTTAACAGCTCTGTCACAGAACCAAGCTTGCTTGTAAGTTGAGGTACTATTGTAAATCAAATTTTAAACGATGTGTACCACACAAAAACAAAATCTAGTCATCTTACACTTGTCATATTATCCTATATTTGACAACTGTTCCTTTTTTAATGTTAATACAGAAAATGCAAATAATTGATTTTTAGAATATGACACAGTACTTACATTTATTTTGGGAGGAGTTAAGAAGTTGGCTACAATCCAAATATATAGAGATGTCCACAATAATACAGAACATATTCAATTTGGCATATTTATAAAAGACAGCAACCTAAAAAAGGTTCTCTTGCTAGGATACACGAAAGTTAAAAAAAAGAAACGAAAAAGTGAAACTCTATTTTTCTCATTGGATCAATGATTTATTTATTTTGGACCCAAAAAAACAAAAATACACTTCATCTAAACAATTCAAGGAAGATACAATATTGTCATTTGTGTATTGATTAAAAAAAACAATAGTATAATACGTTTTCATTTTGTGCATACAAAAAGGAGCAGGAAGAAGCAAACCCTTTACTTTTAAATGATACAAAAGCCCCAAGGTTATTGTCTTTATTAGATCAATTGGATTAGCCCAAATTGCTTTTATTACTTTTATTTTTGTTTGTGTTGTTTTGTAGGTGAATTGGTTGTTCTTTTTGTATTATTTGTTATGTTTTGTATTATGAGTTGTTCAGCTTTTCTTTTTTCAATAAAAAAAACAAAACAACTTGTCATATTCTCCACAGATGACTGTTGCAACATCCATTAAAAATTGTTGGCTGGTGTTTTTACTGACATCAAAACTGAAATATTGCTGCGTCATTGCTGTCTCTCACCGAAAGGAGGAAAGTCAACATTTCCCCATTGACAGATGAGAACATATTTTGCTGAATAGCTCCCAGAGATTTGTCTCAAATAAAAAAACACTTCTCGCATGATAGTCAGGCCATTGAAATTCATACAAAAATGATGAGTGCTGTATATTTATTACAGTTTTTTAATTCCCAGTACAGCATTGTGAACTAACAAAGGTGTCTGTTGTGCTTCAAATTTGTCACTGGGGGGCAGTCAAAATCCACTTTTATAGGGTTATTAAAAGTTTCCCTATCCAGTGTATTATGTTGATAAAAGTAAGGCTGTTGGCCAGGGGTCAGCAACCCTTTGCATCAAAAGAGCCATTTGGGCCCGTTTCAACCAGATCCAAATCCAATTGGAGCCACAAAACCTATTTGCTCAAGATATTAAAGTTAATGCTACATATACAGTTTTCCTTTAAGGTATTGTCACATTACCATCCCGCCAGCGACGCGGCAAAGACTGTAATTTGTTGGCTTTTAGTACTTGTCCTGTGTTGATGTTGATTCAGTCATGAGGCATACTACCCACCTTTGCAAAAATGCCTTCTTTGTTTGCAATGTAAGTATTGTAACACAGCACCAGTTCCAATAACACTCAATCCCTCTTTAGTTACCGTTTTTTGTTAGCAACAAAGGAAGCTAACGGGCTGAATCATCAAGTTAAGACATTAAAACAACGTTGAGAACTTGTTGAATTAGGTCCTGACATTGAGCAACTCAACCCTAACGTTGGAACAACATGCTTTTTGACGACGTTCAATCAATGTTGGGTTGTGAAGTTGATATGACCATTGCAATTTGGTTCTTTCCCAACCAATATCCTACAACACAAATACAACGTTGAAACAACATGCTTTTTGACAACGTTTATTCAATGTCAGGTTGTGATGTTGATTTGATCATCGAAATTTGGTCGTTTCTCAAACAACAAAGTGGATCCAACGTTAGACATCAACATTGTCTCAATTTAGAAATACAACTATTTTGCAACGTTGTTTCAAAGTCAGATTTAAAGGATATGTACTGTATGTATCAACGTTGTGTCAATGGCTTGTGCCTGCTTGGAAGTGTCATGGTTTCTCACCAGAGAACACTGGCCCTAGAAATAAATGGCTGATGCAGAACTTTGAAAGACGTGTGGCTCCAGAGCCGCAGTTTGCAGACCCCTGCTGTGAGCTATTCATATGTTCATTATGTGGAAAGATGGTCCATAATAGGATGTCATGTGCGTTTTAATCAATTAACTCCAAATAACCTAGCTTTGACATTTTAATAAACTTATAGCTAGTTTGGCCTTTACCTTCCTTAAAAGGGAGCTGCACTTTTTGTAGGAATTTTGCCTACCATTAACAATTTTTGTGTGAGACAAAAACACATACCGGTATGTCCTTTCCTTTTTTGTGTATTCTAACAATGTAGCTAATGGGAGTTATCAATTCCGCCTATAAAGCCCGCTAAAAACATCCAATAACCTTCAACAATATTCCATTTACATCCCGTGACCTGCATATCAACCGAGTATTAGCAATAGTGTTATTATAAGAGCTAACACCAAGGAACTATTTTTAGTAACACAGCTAAACCCTCAAAACGTAACCAAGCTTACCTAGCTTCTGCATCGCCTCTGAGTTGGTAAAAGTTTGAGCTCGATTTTAAATCATGCCTCGCACTTGTATAGTAGAAGGTTGTGGCCAAGTCGAGAAGTTGGTCAACTTTGACCAACTTCAGGACATCTTGAGGAAGACAATACAAGATGTGCTTAAACTCCAGAGCGATTTACTTGAGCAATTTACTTAGTTTGAGTTTGAGTTTGAGTATATTTCGAACATGCAAGCATACAACATGATACATCACAATTTCCAGTTTCTCTTTTCAACATGTTCGAAAAGGAGTAGGAAGAAGCAGAGCTTATTCAATCCTACCCCTTTTCTTTTACATAACAGTTGCTAAACTTTTTTGTTCACTTCCTGTTCTCAATGTATTCACAATGTACTCCATAAGTAATCACAATAAAAATAAATAGATAAATAATAATTGGTGAAGTAAGTTACATTTCATATGATGAGATAAGTAAGATTATTTTGAGAGTGAAAGAATGGATGAATTAAATAAATTCCGAATGTTTATCATGGTTCTTCTTCTTTGTACTTTGTAAACACTTTAAGTTTGAAGAGTTTCTTGAAGTGGATCATATTAGTGCATTGTTTGATTGCTTTGCTTAATCCATTCCATAATTTAATTCCACATACTGATATACTGAAGGTCTTAAGTGTTGTACATGCGTACAAATGTTTTAAATTACATTTTTCTCTAAGATTATATTTCTCCTCTTTTTTTTAGAAGAATTGTTGTATATTCTTGGGTAGCAGGTTATAGTTTGCTTTGTGTATAATTTTAGCTGTTTGCAAATTCACTATGTCATGGAATTTCAGTATCTTTGATTCAATAAATAAAGGATTTGTATGTTCTCTATATACAACATTATGTATTATTCTAACTGATCTTTTTTGTAACACCGTTAATGAATGAAGTGTACTTTTGTAATTATTTCCCCATATTTCTACACAGTAGCTCAGATATGGTAACACTAGTGAGCAGTAGAGAATATGAAGTGATTTTTTGTCTAGAACATGTTTTGCTTTATTCATTATTGACGTGTTTCTTGCTACTTTATGTTGTATATATTTTACATGAGATTTCCAGTTCAATTTATCATCAATCATTAGACCTAGAAATTTGGTTTCATTTACTCTTTCAATTTCATTTCCGTCTATTTGTATTTGTGTTTGACTTTCTCTTCTACTGTTACCAAATAGCATTATTTTAGTTTTACTAAGATTCAACGATAGTCTGTTTTTGTCAAACCATCTTTTTAATTTGTTAATTTCTTCTGTTATTATTTGTATTATCTTCTGTGTATTCTCTCCTGAACAAAACGCTGTTGTATCATCTGCAAATAGTACTAACTTTAAATCTTTTGTAACTTTACAAATGTCATTTATATAGAGATTGAATAATTTAGGTCCTAGTATTGATCCCTGAGGTACACCACAGGATATATTTAGCGTTGTAGACGTGTGTTCGCCTAGCTTCACGTATTGTTTCCTGTTCGTTAGATAACTTCTTATCCAGTTTAAGACTAACCCTCTGATGCCATATCGTTCTAGTTTTTTGATTAAAATATTGTGATTAATTGTGTCAAATGCTTTAGTTAGATCCATGAACACTGCTACTGCACATTTTTTACTATCTATTGCATTGGTAATTTCTTCTGTAATTTCAATTAAAGCCATTGAAGTTGAAACATTAGCTCTGTATCCATATTGGTTCTCTTCGAGTATTCTATTTTTATTTATGAAACTCTCTAATCTGTTATTGAACAGTTTTTCAATGATTTTAGAAAATTGTGGAAGTAAAGAAACAGGTCTATAATTTGTCAATTGATGTTTGTCTCCAGTCTTATAAATTGGTGCAACTTTAGCTATTTTCATTTTGTTTGGAAATGTACCTGTTTGAAATGATAGGTTACTCATATACATTAATGGTCCTGAGATCTCTTCTATAACCTTTTTTATCGTTTCCATATCAATTCCGTTACAATCAGTTAAAGTCTTAGATTTACATTTTTTCATGATTGTAACTATTTCCTCCTGTGTCACATTACTGAGGAACATGGAGTTGGGATTTCGCTCTATGGTATCATTATAGTCCTCGATTGAAACTGGGTCTGGAATCCTTTCTTCCAATTTTGGTCCAATATTTACAAAATAATTATTGAAGCTTTCAACTACTTCCTTTATGTTGTCATTTTTTTTATTTCCGTCTAAGAAGTATTGGGGGTAGTCCCTCTTTGTGCCATTTTTAATAATGCTATTAAGGATGCCCCATGTTGCTCTCATGTTATTTTTGTTCCTGTCCAATAATTCACTGTAATATTCTTTTCTACATGATCGTAGTATGTTTGTTAACTTGTTTTTATACTTTTTGTACTTAATTTCTGCCTCTGTAGTTCTTTGTGCTATGAATTTTCTATATAGTGTATTCTTCTTCTTACAAGCATTTTTTTAATCCTTTTGTCATCCATGGTTGATTATTCTTTCTCTGTTTATTACTGAGTTGTATCCATGGACAATGTTTGTCATAAAGTATTATGAACTTGTTTAAGAAATGTTCATATGCTTCATCAACCTCTTTTTCATTGTACACATTGTCCCAGTCTTGCTTTTGTAACTCAATTTTGAAAGCAATCATCCTCTTCTCTGTGCATAGTCTTCGAAATGTCCTTTTGTCTTCCATATTCTTCTTGTAGTTTCCATCATATATTGTAAAAACTGGCAGATGATCACTAACGTCGGTTATAAGTAGACCACGTGTAGTGTTATTATCAAAATCATTGGTAAAAATATTATTAATAAGCGTGGCGCAGTGTGCTGTGATTCTGCTTGGTTTTGTGATTTTAGGATATAAACTGATGCTGTACATTGTATCAATGAAGTCATCAATAGACTTTTGCTTGTCAGGGTTCAATAAGACAATATTAAAGTCACCACATAAAAAAAAAATTCTTTGACCATTGTCCATGTAAGTAGCCTTGATCCATTCTTCAAATGTTTCTATACTTGACTTAGGTGATCTATATATACAACTAATGAAAATGTTTTTGCTTTTTTCCTGACATATTTCAATGGTTATACATTCTAAGATATTATCTATAGCAAATGACATGTTTTTTACCACTTTGTAGTTCAGGTTCTTCATCACGTACACAGTTACTCCTCCTCCATTTTTGTTGGTTCTGTTGATGTAGTTTAGTTCATATCCTTCCAGATCAAAATCTATTCCTTTTTTATCATCAAACCATGTTTCTGTGACAGCAATCACTTTGAAGGGTTCGTTGATGTGTTCCAAAAAGTTCTTAATGTTGTTGTAATTTGCATACAAGCTTCTGCTATTAAAATGAATAATTAACAATTTGTTATCACATGTTATGTTGCTATTATATTGATCATCTGTATAATAAAAACAATTATTACTGATGTGGGAGAAAAAATGTGTATCTGGATCTATATCATTTTCCAAATCCTGGTTTTTGTGATCTTTGTTGCAGAAATTTTTTAGTTCCATATTTTCTTGTTCAACAATCTTTGATGTTGTTTCAATAATCTCTATAAGTGTAGGTGGATGCAATCCTGAATCTAGGTCCTCTTGTTTAGTCGTCCCTTGGAACATAGTAGTGTCGATGCTGAGTGTTTGTTTTCTGTCAGAGTCCATTATCATCGTTGTTGTGGAAGCTGTTTAAACTTTAAAAATTGTCCAGGTCCTTGATGTCATGGACAACAATTACTCTTGCTTCTGGACCTCCATTCAGCTTGATGTAGATTTTACAGTTGGCGCTCCAAGTTCCCTGGATTTTTCCCTCCTTTCTCAAGTCGCGTGCTTTCTTGGCGATTCCAGCATTACGTTTTGTGAGATGCTCATTCATGTACACATTTGTTCCCTTCAGCTTCTTTCCCTGTCTCAGCAATGCCATTTTAGATTTTCTGTTTACAAGTTTCACGAGCACGACTGGAGTGGCGTTGTTGTTTCTTCCGTTCAGTGGGATGCATGTTTCGATGGTATTAATGTCAATTTCAATTTCCTTTGATTGCAGAAAGTTGACCACTTGCTGTTCTGCTGAGACCATATCCATTTAATCAGGTTCACCTTCATTATTCACAGCTTTCGCATAGGATCTTGGTTTAATTCGGTGCCCTGTCACGGTGATATCATTCATTTGTTTGTCCTGATCCATTTCATCTATGATATTCCTCAGCATGTTGTTGTCTTCTTGAAGGGTCTTCATTTGTTTGCCCATTTCAGTGGCTTCATTATTTCTTCTGTTGTTCTGAGTTTGCAGATTTTCTATATTTTGCTGCAGACTTTTCACATCTTGTTTGTGTTCTATTGTTACTTTTCTCAGATATTCTTTCATTTCTTTCATTTCTTCTTTCATTTCTTTCATTTCTTCTATCATTTCGATAAGTTTTTGTAGTATCGCTTCTTGATTCCCATCATGTCCTGTGTCCAACCTCAAATCTTGTTCCCAGTTGTGTTCTGTGTCAGCTGACCCCGAAGGTTTCGGGATTTCAATCTTTCCTTTACCTTTTCGCATCGCGGCAGTCGCTGACGTCAGTGCCTCTTGTCTTAACGGCAGTTGCTTCTTTAGCGACTTGCGGCACTTTAAGTTGTTTTTTCCAACAATTTCGTATCTTGCGCCGTTCAGAGATCAATTTGAGGTGTCAGCCTGTCAACTTATATCACTCTGCGACGTCGGAATCACTTTAAAACAGCTGTAAACTCGCCGTAGCTTTTGGTTGCTAGGCAACCGCTTTGAACTGCGGCAAGGCGCCTTTGGCTTGAGGCTAACGGCTCTTCCAACTCGCCTTATTTCAGCGTATCAGTGCCTCTCGACTGACCAAAATCAGATCGAAGATGCCAGATGTGGCTGTGATCGCAAATCAGTGGTCAAAATCTTCAGATTTAACAAAAACTCCGGTAGCAGAAGCGGAGCCTTTTTCTTTTGCGTCCTTTCTCATTGACAGCATGTGACGAATGTTTGAATTCATTAAAGCTAGCTTAAGTGACATTTATAGGCTCATAATGTTTGTCTAATTGGTTTAGGTTCCCGTTCATAGTTATGCACTTTTTCACGATACACACTAACTAAATTTGGCTTTTGCAAAACACCCCCCAACCTATAGCCTACAGACCCCCTGAGGGTCTTTTGATCATTTTCCTTACGGAATGACACCAGTACTAGAGTTAGATATTGAAAAGTAAACACATTTCTGTTCAAATGTATTGCTGTCTAGTTTCCCAAATGAGGGAATCACGGTCTGCTTCAGTTCATATTGGCATTCATGTTTCCCCTCAATGAACTGTAGCTCACCAGTGCAGTTGTACTGAGAAAATGTGCTACCCGTAAAAAATTGCTACCCAACGCTACTGAGCATGCACAAGCACGCATGTGCATAAACACTAAAGCTTTCCTCGAGCAAAACAACCATAGAAAAAACGTTAATATATTGTGGTTATTTTTAGCATTTTTGTACATACCAAGAAACAAACCAAAACAAAAACAATATAAACCTTGATTAGCCTAAAATGCATGGATGGTTGTTTTCCGTTTTTTCGGGGCGGTATAGCTCGGTTGGTAGAGTGGCCTTGCCAGCAACTCGAGGGTTCCTGGTTTGACCCCCGCTTCCGCCATCCTAGTCACTGCCGTTGTGTCCTTGGGCTAGACACTTTACACACCTGCTCCCAGTGCCCCCCACACTGGTTTAAATGTAACTTAGATGTTGGGTTTTACTATGTAAAAGCGAGTCACTAGAGAAAAGCGCTATATAAATTTAATTCACTTCACACTTCACTTTTCTATACTGTATGGTGACAGAATGTATGTCAACAATAAGTATTTTGACAAGCTCATATATATATATAACAAAAAACAACAACTACAAAAGCACTT
Source organism: Entelurus aequoreus (assembly GCF_033978785.1). Classification (NCBI taxonomy): domain Eukaryota; kingdom Metazoa; phylum Chordata; class Actinopteri; order Syngnathiformes; family Syngnathidae; genus Entelurus; species Entelurus aequoreus. The sequence continues at coordinate 21,997,747 of NC_084754.1, forward strand.
GTACCAAACCTATTTCAGACATTTTCTGAAAATGTCATCCAAATTCATTCTTTACTTGTGTATAACTATCTGATTATGCAACTGGTTGCATTTTGTTTATGAAGCAGTGCATTTTTTCAGAACACCGGCAGCACTCATGCACCCCCAGACCATGACACTCCCACAACTAACTGTGGGCTTGTCTTTGTATTCCTTACCTGGTTGCTGCCACACACGTGTGACAAGTGTGATCTTGGTCTCATTAGGCCGCCAGACATGATCCCAGTAATCAATGTATTTAGTCTGCTTGTCCTCAGTAATGTTGCAGTGTGGGGAGTAATGTCTACACACTGTCAGGGAGGAATTTGTGTTGGAAACATCAAAGAATTGAGCAATTACACGCTACGGTAGGTTCACTTCTTGGTTTTGCTTTTGAAGTGATAGAAGCTTAGTATGCAGTCAATGAGGTCCACACCACCCATGTAGTCGGACTGTGGGTTTTCTCACCTCAACATGGACTTTGTCTTTCTTTGACCAGTTGGTGCATACACCTTCAGGATCTTTCCTATGTGCAGTAGAAGCCATCTTGTTGTCATACCTTTTCATGATGACTAACATAGGACTTGTCCTGACGACCATCGCTGACGCCTTTTCAATTGTGTATAATCAGACAACAAACATGGCTTTGGGACATGTTTTTTTGTTGTACTACCAGTTGCTGGAAGGTTCTTGGCTGGTAATTTATCCAAGAGGTTTAGTTAATGTGAAGAAGCAGTCAAAGTTTTCTGTACATGTGACTTCTTGTGTGAACCGTTTCAACCATGCGCAGGACAGCCCCCGATTCCCAACCTGTGATTAGCAAATGTATCCTTACCAGCATGGACTTCAAAGTTCACCATCTGCAGAAGCAAGGACAACTACTTTTAGACCTGTAAGGTATGGCTTGCGAGGAAAAAATGGCCTAATAATACAGCGGCAGTAAAAGAGATCATTTGCTCAACGATGAAGACTTTTTCCTAAATTCGAAAGACTAAAGCAGCCTTGCCTTACTCTGTCCAGAAGAGCCTTGACTCTCCAAAGTTTTTTTTCTTTGAATCCTCTGTTACTGTACATCCAGGTTACTGAACATTTCCAGTGCGTTCCATAACCTGAAGAACATGTTTCTTGTCATGTTCTGGGATGTTATTTGCACGTTGGTTTTGCTGGCCCAAAATATGTTGATTCTGGGAAGGAGAAGCCCGACCATGAGGCTTGACATGCCAAAGAAGTGCCTCATTTGTTTTGCATTAAGGGTGACACCCCTCATCTGTCACTCTTTCTGATTTGTGAATACTGCCAAGTCTTCAAATACTTTGTCATCACTGCACTGTGAAAAGTAATTTAATGGTCCAATATGTACAGTACAAGCGGTCATCTTGACAGCCGGGAAGCCTGGCTTGCATAGTTTGGAATTTATGATGGAGAAAACCCCCCACAAACACTCAAAGATGTGACGAGCACAATATCTTACCTCAGCTCATCTGATAAGCATCTTGCCTCTTCTTCTGGGCTTTATAGTTTTCTCCACCTGCAGCAATACACAACTACCTCTCAGGAAAAATATCAAGCACTAGGACCAAGCAAAAAAGGGTCGCTGAAATTTAAGCCTGTTTTCCTTCAGACCGTCCACAAGCTCATCGATTGGCTCTGCCGTTTCTTGCTAAACTGTGATTGGCTAGATGCAGGAGTCATTCCTACTGTAAGGTTTTAACATATTGGGTGTTTTTTTGGCCTGTTTGCCTGTTTGCCTGTTTTTGTTAATCCCACACCATTGAAATCACAATATCATCCTTGCTAAATATTGTGGCCGTGTGGCTGTAGTACCATGATGATTAGAGGTGGGAATCTAAATGATAATAAAACCTTTTCAATACAGGTTACAACAGGGGTCACCAACGCGGCGCCCGCGGGCACCGGGTCGCCCGTAAGGCCCAGATAAGTCGACCGCTGGCCTGTTCTAAAAATAGCTCAAATGGGTGAGGGCGGACCTACGTCACTTCCGCCTACCAATCCCCTAGCAACCGGGAATTCGTTGAAAACAAACCAGCTCACAGCGAACACAGCATTGACAGAAAAAGCATTTAACGAGCGTTGTGGCTTGGAAGTCGGCGTTAAATCCTTCATTTACGCATTTTTACGTATTCGCATATCGTGTGAAAAAACGAAAATGTATTATTTGCGTCAGACTCGTCTCAGTGAACTTTAAAGCTTCTCAGGCTTAGCTTAGCTTGCTAGTTAGCTTAGCCTGCGCGCTACTAAGAAAGAGACGCGGAAATTATCAACAACAAGATCAAGTGTTAGTGTATAACGAAACCGGTTTTCGAAAATAGCCAGCTAGGCTATAGACTATATAGTATATTACTTACTTAACTTAATCCTCTTCTTCCCGGATGGGAAATAAGGCTTCGACGACTCGACGCCATTCATCTCGCTGCTGTGCCTCGCCCCATGTAAGCTTCATCTCTTTCAGCTCCCCTTCAACTGTTCTTCGCCAGGTGTTCTTTGGCCGCCCTGGCTTACGTTTTCCCGGTGGTGTCCATCTTAACGCTGCCTTTGGTATCCTCTCGTTGTCCGGTTTTCGAAAATAGCTAGCTAGGCTATAGACTATATAGTATATACCGCATGTTAATTTTGTACAACAACAACTTTAGCTGTCGAACGTTATAAGGTACAAATTCAACAAGTACAACATTAGCACGGACGTATAGCCAAGTTGTGGTTAAAGGCCTACGGAAATTAATTTTTTTTATTTAAACGGGGATAGCAGATCTATTCTATGTGTCATACTTGATCATTTCGCGATATTGCCATATTTTTGCTGAAAGGATTTAGTATAGAACAACGACGATAAAGATTGCAACTTTTGGTATCTGATAAAAAAAAGGCTTTCCCCTACCGGAAGTAGCGTGACGTAGTCAGTTGAACATATACGCAAAGTTCCCTATTGTTTACAATGATGGCCGCATGAAGTGAGAGAGATTCGGACCGAGAAAGCGACAATTTCCCCATTAATTTGAGCGAGGATGAAAGATTTGTGGATGAGTAAAGTGCAAGTGAAGGACTAGTGGGGAGTTGAAGCTATTCAGATAGGGAAGATGCTGTGAGAGCCGGGGGTGACCTGATATTCAGCTGGGAATGACTACAACAGTAAATAAACACAAGACATATATATACTCTATTAGCCACAACACAACCAGGCTTATATTTAATATGCCACAAATTAATCCTGCATAAAAACACCTGCGTGTTTGTTATGCTAGCTCCTAGCTCCTATGCTAGCTCCTAGCTCCATAGAACACGCCAATACAATTCAAACACCTGATCAACACACACAATCACTCAGCCCAAAAGACCGTTCACCTAACCCAAGGTTCATAAAGCTTATATATTTTTAAAAAGTTACGTACATAAGCAAAAAAAAGTTGCGCACATACGGTCAAGCGATCAAATGTTTAGAAGCCAAAGCTGCATACTCACAGTAGCACGTCTGCGTCTTTGTCATCCAAATCAAAGTAATCCTGGTAAGAGTCTGTGTTGTCCCAGTTCTCTACAGGCGTCTGTGTATCGAAGTCAAAAGTCCTCCTGGTTAGAGTCTCTGTTATCCGAGTTCTTCCATCTTGACTGCATCTTTCGGGAATGTAAACAAAGAAGCACCGGCTGTGTACTGTTGTTGCTGACTACGTTCGAAAAATACGTCCATTTCGCACCGACAACTTTCTTCTTTGCTTGCTCAGCTTCCTTCTCCATAATGCAATGAACATGATTGCAACAGATTCACGAACACAGATGTCCAGAATACTGTGGAATTATGAAATGAAAACAGAGCTTTTTCGTATTGGCTTCAATGTGGAAGGCATACCCGTGTTCGCCGGGCTACGTCACGCGCATACGTCATCCTCAGAGGCGTTTCGAACCGGAAGTTTAGCGGCAAATTTAAAATGTCACTTTATAAGTTAACCCGGCCGTATTGGCATGTGTTATAATGTTAAGATTTCATCATTGATATATAAACTATCAGACTGCGTGGTCGGTAGTAGTGGGTTTCAGTAGGCCTTTAACTGTGTTGGATCATTGGCTGCTAGTGAGGGCATAGAAAAGGGGTATTTTTCTACCAGCAGACAGCGTTTAAGATTGAGTGTTTCACTGCTAAATTAATAATATATTTATATTGGATATGGATTTTAAATATGTATCTAAAATAGGTGGTTAATTGGTTAGGTGTTTATGTATTTGCATATTGGGTTTTCCGCTGCATCTATCTATTGTGTTTCTGGTGTTAAATGTATTTTATATGTATCTTGGTGCATTTATGTTGAGACAATTTATTTAAAATCTGAATTAACTTAAAGGGAAAATATTAATCCATTTTCTTGCACTTGTTTAATTAAGTGTTTGATAGCCTGATTAATAATTGTAAATTATGGGATTGATAATTGATAGATTTTTTACAGCATGTTAATCTTGTGGTGTTTTGTCCTTAAAGGTTTTTCACCTACTAAAGAAGCTAAAGGCTACTAAAGACAGCTAATGACAGCTAAAGAAACTAAAGTCTACTAAAGTCTACTAACACTGCTAAAGAGACTAAAGAAGAAAAAAGAAGCTGTTTCTTCGTTGGAAAAACTTGCAAACTAAAGGAAAATAAAAGGAAAAAAGTAACTACTGTCTGGTCTTTTGAGTGAAATCCAGAAGCTACATTCAGCATTGGTACATCCCTTCAAGTGTGGGATAAGCACAGTGAAAAAAGCAAAACACTTGACAAGCACTTACCAGTGAGCTGCCTCTATTTTTTAAATGTTATTTATTTACTAGCAAGCTGGTCTCGCTTTGCTCGACATTTTTAATTCTAAGAGAGACAAAACTCAAAAAAAATTTAAAAATCCAAGAAAATATTTTAAAGACTTGGTCTTCACTGACTGACAAAGAAACAGATAACAGATTTGGTGTCCAGTTCAAAGTGTGACATGATTTATTTAAAAATTTGGGAGTTGACTTTTGTATTTTACA
>NC_084754.1:22007768-22025268 GCF_033978785.1 Entelurus aequoreus
GAGTGTGAATGTTGTCTGTCTATCTGTGTTGGCCCTGTGATGAGGTGGCGAATTGTCCAGGGTATACCCCGCCTACGGCCCGAATGCAGCTGAGATAGGCTCCAGCACCCCCCATGACCCAAAAGGGACGAGCAGTAGAAGATGGATGGATGGATGTATTTCATATCAATGAGTCCCATTGAAATTAATTGAAATCAAACAGCATAATGGGCACAATAAAACATTTTTTATAATGCCTTTAAAAAACCTAAAAACTTTTAGATGTTTTTGTACAAAAACAATGCAATTGAATGTACTACAAACAACTTAGGTAGTTTTGAAAGTAATGTGATAATAATGTACAGTATTACCTTAGAGAGTGAACTTCTACGGTATCCCCTTTGAGCTCGGTGTCTCCTGATAGTAGTATTGTTGATCTTCTGTCTATCCTTCCAGTCAGGGGCTTATTTCTTTTGTTTCTATCTGCATTTAAGCATGATGCTATCATCAGCAACTTTTTCTTATTTTCATGGATAAATGTCTGCCGTTTGGATATTAACATTTTTGGCTGGCGTCTGACTCATTTTGCTTCAGTAGACTGAGCAGTGATTCGCCGAGTTGGTGACAAGCTCAGTCGTCTTTTTGATGATTAAATGTTTTAATTCAACGAATATCATCCACTTCTTCTCAGCACTGTCCTACACACTCACTTTCTTTCCTTCCTTCCTTCCTACAGTTGGGAAACTAAGTAATGCCAATTTCTAGCTGCAAGTTTAAGTTACTGACCCAGATATTCTAGGCCAGTGTTTTTCAACCACTGTGTGCCGCAAGATACAGTCTGGTGTGCCATTGGAGATTATCTAATTTCACCTATTTGGGTTAAAAAAAATTTTTGCAAACCAGTAATTATAGTCTGCAAATTATGTGTTGTTGTTGAGTGTCGGTGCTGACTAGAGCTCGGCAGAGTAATACACTTCCATATCAGTAGGTGGCAGCCGGTAGCTAATTGCTTTGTAGATGTCGGAAACAGCAGGAGACAGTGTGCAGGTAAAACGGTGTCTAATGCTTAAACCAAAAATAAACAAAAGGTGAGTGCCCCTAAAAAAGGCATTGAAGCTTAGGGAAGGCTATGCAGAACGAAACTAAAACTGAACTGGCTACAAAGTAAACAAAAACAGAATGCTGGACGACAGCAAATACTTATTGTGGAGCAAAGACACAATGTGTTCAAATCCCAGCCGAGTCATACCAAAGACTATAAAAATGGGACCCATAACCTCCCTGCTTGGCACTCAGCAACATAGGGTTGGAGTTGGGGGTTAAATCACCAAAATGATTTCCGGGCGCGGCGCCGCTGCTGCCCACTGCTCCCCAAGGGGATGGGACAAATGCAGAGGACAAATTTCACCACATCTAGTGTGTGTGTGACAATCATTGGTACTTTAATCTTAATCTTAATACATCCGAACATGACATGACAATCAACAATGTCCCCACAAAGAAGGATAAAAACAACTGAAATATTCTTGATTGCTAAAACAAAGTCGATGCGGGAAATATCACTCAAAGGAAGACATGAAACTGCTGCAGGAAAATACCAAAAAAAGAGAAAAAGCCACCAAAATATGAGCGCCAGACAAGAACTAAAACACTACACACAGGAAAACACCGAAAAATGCATGGTTGGTTATGGTTTAAATTCATATCCAACATTTGTGACTACGACTTTTTACTGTCAACTGAGTTTCGTTTTTTAATGATTTCTGCTGGTGGGGTGCCTCCGGATTGTTTCAACGCAGAAAATGTGCCTTGGCTTAAAGGCCTACTGAAACCCACTACTACCGACCACACAGTCTGATAGTTTATATATCAATGATGAAATCTTAACATTGCAACACATGCCAATACGGCCGGGTTAACTTATAAAGTGCAATTTTAAATTTCCCGCGAAACTTCCGGTTGAAAACGTCTATGTATGATGACGTTTGCGCGTGACGTCGATGGTTGAAACGGAAGTATTCGGACACATTGTATCCCAATACAAACAGCTCTGTTTTCATCGCAAAATTCCACAGTATTCTGGACATCTGTGTTGGTGAGTCATTTGCAATTTGTTTAATGAACAATGGAGACTGCAAAGAAGAAAGCTGTAGGTGGGATCGGTGTATTAGCGACTGGCTGCAGCAACACAACCGGGAGGACTTTGACTTGGATAGCAGACGCGCTATTCGACGCTAGCCGCCGACCGCATTGATGATCGGGTGAAGTCCTTCGTCGCGCCGTCGATCGCTGGAACGCAGGTGAGCACGGGTGTTGATGAGCAGATGAGGGCTGGCGTAGGTGGAGCGCTAATGTTTTTATCATAGCTCTGACGAGGTCCCGTAGCTAAGTTAGCTTCAATGGCGTCATTAGCAACAGCATTGCTAGGCTTCGACAGGCGGCACAGCATAAACCGTGTAGTTACAGGTCCAGTGTTTGGTTCGGTGTCTCCTGATAGTAGTATTGTTGATCTTCTGTCTATCCTTCCAGTCAGGGGCTTATTTATTTTGTTTCTATCTGCATTTAAGCACGATGCTATCACATTAGCTCCGTAGCTAAAGTGTTTCACCGATGTATTGTCGTGGAGATAAAAGTCACTGTGAATGTCCATTTCGCGTTCTCGACTCTCATTTTCAAGAGGATATAGTATCCGAGGTGGTTTAAAATACAAATCCGTGATCCACAATAGAAAAAGGAGAAAGTGTGGAATCCAATGAGCCCGTTTACCTAAGTTACGGTCAGAGTGTAAAAAGATACGTCCTGCACTGCACTCTAGTCCTTCACTCTCACGTTCCTCATCCACGAATCTTTCATCCTCGCTCAAATTAATGGGGTAATCGCCGCTTTCTCGGTCCGAATCGCTCTCGCTGCTGGTGTAAACAATGGGGAAATGTGAGGAGCCCTTCAACCTGCGACGTCACGCTACTTCCGGTACAGGCAAGGCTTTTTTTATCAGCGACCAAAAGTTGCGAACTTTATCGTCGATGTTCTTTACTAAATCCTTTCCGCAAAAATATGGCAATATCGCAAAATGATTAAGTACGACACATAGAATGGATCTGCTATCCCCGTTTAAATAAAAACATTTCATTTCAGTAGGCCTTTAAAAAAGGTTGAAAAACATTGTTCGAGGCAGATCCTGCGTTACTCACTATGACGTTTGATACTCCAATTAATAAAGGGGATGCTTGTTATCCAAATGTTTGCCTGTCACTTAAAACCTAAAAATGAGATGAGAGACAACTCTTATCTCAAAACACTCTTAAGTTGAGGTTCCACTGTACTTATTTTTTTGTACATTATTTTGATGGGTTTGATGGTGGGACACATTAATGTCCGGTAGACTAGTTCCCACATTAAAGAGATGTCCTGGATGCGGAGGTTGTGGTAGTGGCCTCTCTCTTTAAAGGGTCCACAATGCCTTGCGGTGCCCCACTTCCAAAGCTGAGTGAGCTGCTGGAGGAAAGCAGCGAGGCTGTGAGAGGAGGAGTGAGGGGCTTTTTTCCCCCGCAGCTTACTGGCGAGAGAGCAAAATAAAAGCACGGCGAGTGGACGGACGGAGGCAAACTTTGGTGTAACGCGCTCAAACGCCATTGTCTTTTCCAGCCTTTATGTCGTATTTTCACCCTCTAGAAGACAAACCTCACTTCGTCGCAGTTCGCTGCGGGCAGGAGCGAAGAAGAAGATAGGACATATATTTTTCTTTGGCTTATTCTCCCGAAGACGAATGTTGTGTCTCCAAACTTCGTAGGTTTAACCGAACTGCGTTCTCTTCACTTAAAGGTAAGAACATTACGTGACGTTTAAATTGTGTCTACTGCTGTTATAAAGGCGGAATTGTCTCAGCCTTTCTGATTGGGAAGGTTTTAAAGCGACTCCAGTGTTTCCAGACACATCAAGCGAATACCGTTACATGTCTTCCTACCACTGAATAAACCACACCTTTCTCAACAAACACATGGGATTCTACTCTTATTCAGCGTGTTGGGTTCGTACCAACTTTATTTGACTGAAAAGGTACTAGTAAGTCCCTCTTACTTCTAATACTATAAGAAGGGGGGTTAAAAAAAAGATTTAAAGAAACCAACCTGTGGTGTATTTTGCTCCTCCCATTTTTACTTTAACTGCGTTCGTCTATTGTTAAATTGTGCACGTTTAGTAAATATATATTTTATAATGAAGCTTTGACTACTGCTTTGAAATAACTTTACATTTTATCAGTGTGCGTTTTAACCCCAGATTATGTTTGACAAAGTGCTGTAGCATTTAAAAAGTACTGGTGTCCAAAGTGCGGCCCAGGGGCTTGAGGCCCCGTTTACACTAAGGCAGTGGTTCTTAACCTTGTTGGAGGTACCGAACCCCACCAGTTTCACATGCGCATTCACCGAACCCGAACCGTAATCATAAAACGATGTTATTATATTAAATAAATACTAATAAAGATATGTTTTACAAACAGAAAGTTACAACAATGTTTACATCTCATTGTGCAACATGTGAATGTTTTAGTGGGAACTAAATGCGATATCTGAAAGGGGCACACATTATTTCCAAAGCAGGAACCCCACCCAGACATATAATACTAGTACACAGCTCATGAAAAACAATATGTTGTAGTCATTGTAATTGGGCCAAAACACTTATATTAGAAAATAATCACATGGAAATGACTGCTGTCATTTGATTACAATAATAAAACATTAAACTTGTTATTTAGTCAGGTTTGGGACAAGTGTGCTGCAGGTGTGACCACAGTGCATGTGCTCCACCGAATGCTCAAGGAGTTTTTGCATTTGCTCACACATATGGAAAATTAGAGGGAACATTGTTTGGGGGTGTCCATAATACGCCGACAGGGAGAAGTTTTTATTTACACGATGAGTCGGATGTGTCTTGACCTCCGCGGCGGAGGCTCTGCCGAACCCATGAGGCTGACTCACCGAACCCCTAGGGTTCGATCGAACCCAGGTTAAGAACCACTGCACTAAGGTTATCCAGGGTAAATCCCACCTAACCTTATCTGTGTCCACACACAACAATGCCACCGTTTAAGACCCCCTCCCCCTCCGTCCACCGGCGCAACGCGACGTAATACGCATATGCGGAAAATGCGCACGTCATAGTTGCTTTATGTGCAAGTTCTTAAATTTTACTTATCTGAACAATATCCAGTGTTGTGGTATTTCAATTAACTGGAATCCAGTGTGCTGTGGGGCCCTATTGTAGGGAATCACACCTGAGCCATCATAAATTAATCAAATCTTTAATAAACACGTGTAAGTACACAATGTGTCAAAGAACATTTTATAACAATCAATCTCCGGATCTAGATATCTGGTCAGGACACTCCTCACTTTATTGTCCATCTGTTTTTGGTGACTTTATATACTCTGGACCTAGACGTTGAGTCCGCGACATACATGGCGGACAATGACTGATACAGTCTGCTTTGCCAGTCCAAAAGCATTCGCCGTTTTCTGTGGTCCTCCCTCGACGACCAGGTAATACAAATCACACGCTACCTTTTTTTATCACATCCACGGGAGCCTGCATTCTCGTTGACTCTCCTTTGACAAATGGACAAAGTTTTTCGGTAAGTAGAATCACAGCTGACCCGGACATTCGAAAGTTCTCTTGCCGTCTGAGAAGTGATGTATCTGAAATAGCTGCAATCACTTTCTCTTAAGGTATTCATGTGTGGTTTCCACAAGCGTCTGTACAGACGGAAGGATGCCAAAGGAAGCATGTCTGGATGACTCTCCTTCATATTTCCAGTGGTTAGCTCCGAGTTACAAAACCGCTTTATTATGAAGCTGGCTGTGGCACGTTCTTTCTGACGTCACTTCCTGTGTGAGGCGCGGCCTTTCTGGCGTCACTTCCTCTCCGAACTCGGTTTGTAATCGATCAATGAGTCCATACAAATCTAAGAGCCGGAGATTCAAGAAATACTCGGCGCACTTACCCGTGTAAAAAATTATCCAAGGAGAGGAACCTTAAATGATAGTTTAGTGGGGCTGAAACGGTGCTTAGGCTAAATAATTATTTGTTTAGGGGGTTATCCGGCTTAGTGTAGACATTGTCTGAAGCTGGTATGTCTTTGGCCCGTGACACATTCTACAGACAAAATAAACATGTCCCGGATTTGAAAATTACCCAAATAATCCCCCCCGACCCACTCCCTCAAAAAATAGAGTTGGCGCAAATTGTGAAAAAAATAGTGACTTTAAAACTTAAATGTCCCTCGACCTGTGTGTCTTGTGTATGGTCTTCGATGCTTTCCATGTGACTTGTCATGATAAACGGGTACAAAGTTCTTGCCAAAAAAAGGGAGTTGGTGCAAATCTCCCCGAAATTGCGACCTTAAACCCAAAATGGCCGACGACCTGTGCATCTAGAGCACTATAAATGCTCCTCTATGGTTTCCATGCGTAAACTTGGGCAATTTTTTTGTAAAATATAGTAAGTTTTCGAGCGTGCGAATATTTGTAAAAAGGTTTTAGTTGGCTGAATAATAATATTAGTAAAGAATAGTAAGAAAAAAGAAGAAATTAAATATCTAAATGGGGTTGGATTAGATTTTACACTTATTTACTTTGTGACCTGTAACACAAAGCTAAGATGTGGATTTGTTTGTTCAGATGGTTTAGTATATGTTGATCTACATCAAGCGATTTTGTTATTCTTATAGCCGGACCTGTGGTTATTTCCATACCTGGCTAATAGGTCTGGCTATAAGAATAACAAAATTGCATAATTTTTTAAAACCTAATGAACCTCTTTGAATTACTGATCTACATTCTGTTGGTTAGAGTATCTTTATTGTACAAAATGTATTATGTGTGGCCCAATTTTTCTGCATGTGTTTGGACAAAGTTTGGACGCCCCTGATTTTAAGCCTTTGCAGAGACCTCTTGCTGCTCTCCAGTCCCCTGCAGCCCCTTCAATACTGACCAGAGAGCAGTGCATATGGCACAGAAACAAAGGCAGCATTATTGCCTGGCCGAATATGCCATCCAGATGTTTCACCCTCTGCCAGTGCTGTCGTCTTAAGTAGGGGGAGGCTGCTTCAGAGCCTAATAGTTGTTAATATTAGCAAGCTATGGAGGCAAAGGGAAATAAAGGGTTTAAACCTCTAACACCCCATATATCAGAAAAGAGCCCCACAAAAAACTTGGTGTAAAACAGGAAAAAATGTTTCAAACTTTTTAAATGCTGTTGTGTAAGCATTAGTTCTCACTTTTAAGCTTGGTTTATGCTTCTGTGCAGTCACCCCACCATCCCTTCAGACGACATTGTGAACCTTTTAGGGTTGTTACAATTCTCCACTTTATAAAGGGTTTAGCGCTGTGTTCAAAACGTGTGAAAACTGCCATGAACCGCCATCTCCACCCGCAAAGTGTGAGCACCCCTCTAGTCACTAGTTAAAGCTGCCTAGAGAGGGCAAACTTTCCAAAGTGTTGTAAGCATTATATGCCGCCCTCTTCTGGCACGTAACAAGCACCATGTAACACAAGCATTAGCTTTGTTTGTTGTCAGCTAATGATAGCAATTTGGCAACATTTTGCTACTAATGTTAGCCACCTTTGAATGTATATTCCAGGTTTCAGGAATCTTTTTGGCTGAGAGAGCCATGAAAATAAAAATGTATTTCTTTCAGAGCCATATAATATATTTTTTTAACACTTATTACAATTAAAGGTGTGCATTTTCAAGACAAACAATGTCAAAGTATATTAAGTCTAACTTCATTCTTCAGAATACATTTGTTATACTGACGCAAACCAAGAATAAATCAAATACTTCTTACCTTTTAAATGAGACGTGTGTCAAAGTGTCATCTCCAGTTTGACCGCTTCATTGAGAAAATGCTATCATTGCATATTAGACAACCTGCTCTCTCCACAAAGACAAATTAATCTGGCCATTCGTACCAAAATGTATGGTACTGTTCATTTTCTTTTCAAAATGGTTTTAGCCACATAAACTATCAAGCTGAATATTTGATTGAAAGGCGGGGTGTTTACTTCTTGACCTCATAACACATGTAGCTGTAAATTGGCGCAAGCCTTGCTGGTAGCTGGATCCAAACCCTGGCCGGAACTCAAGTGGTAGAGGATGGATGGATGGATTCAGATGCATGTGATTATTTTAGGTGTTAAGATTTATCAGTCATCAAAAGAGACATTTGGTTGGTGAGCCGTAGGTCCACTACCCCTGATATAGCCTATCGCAACAAGATGACTGAAAATTATTAGTTGCTTTCCTGGGACTGCATACTACTTTAAAAAAACGAGCACCCTTTTTAAAAATTGTATAAATACAATAGAACGATTACAATATCATTTATGAAATCAAAATCCACATAATTTTCACTCCCATGAGTACATAGCCACCACTCTTGTAAACGTGTGACCATGTAGAGACGGTTATTACATGCTGTCACTGTTACTTTGGTTGTGGCTGGGCACTGTATACAAAATAAAATTAGATCAAATTAACTTGACCTTCTTGGGTGTCGTTGAGGGTGCAAGGCAGTCCCTCGGCCTACTATAAATGTTTGGGGAAACACTAAGAGATTCAAGTTTGCAGTGAAAATATTTAGTAAGAATCTGCAGTTTAATTTATTTTTGTTATTTAATAAGTAACTACATAGCCATCAAAATCACAGAAAATCGTTTCCCATAACATCCTTATCTTCTAGTCATGGGTCATTGCATTCTCACATCCTAGGAATGTATGGATGTTATCAGTGTTGGTTGTTTTAGGATCAAGGCCTGTTTTTGGCTACAGTCTTTGCCCTGCGTTCCATTGTTTGCTTTTTACAGATGGCACTCTAAACAGGCACTCTTGGCATAGTTGTAGATGAGAACTTCTGTAATCATTTCATGAAGATAAGAGATAAAAGACAAAACATTTTTTACAAACATTTTTCCCATTTTTTTTAAACAGTGGCTTTTTCCGGCATGGTTTAGGACAGGTCAATCATTCTGGAAAATGTATTAATTCAGTGCTTATATTTTGTATCTGAGAATATCTAAGAAAACTGTTAGGCATTTAAAAACCTCTTTGAACAAAATGGGAAAAATACCTGATAATGGAACATTAAAAGGACATTGAAATGCACTAGCCAACTGTAACCAAATTAATTAACCACATTTGTGTCTTTCCTGATAAGATATGAGCATTTCAACATTTTCAGAGGTGAACTGGGAGCAGCAGCCAATGTATGAGCAATTGACAACATAGTATTGGTTATGTAGACATGTTGAGTTTACCAGCCTGAGTAATTTATTGAGGTTCAAACATTGTGGGTTAATGGAACTGTGTGCGATATTGCAATATTTACAGCAAACATTTCTTCTTTGTTCAAAATAGCCCCTACTAATTTTTTTTGTGTCCTAATTATTTCCTGTTCTTATTTCTGTGGCAGTCCGTTGAAGTTTAGCAATTTAATTGGCTGCTACTTTCTTCCTTTTACATGAGCTAAATGGTGTATATCTCTTTGTATTTGTTAAAATAATTTCATTACAATTTGCATTGTTGGAAGTACAAGTGGAATGAAAGCTCTCAGCAAGCACTACAACAGCAGAGTATGAATTGAACAGTCAGCAGTGTAAAACAATTATCTATGGTCAGAAAACAAGCTCAGAAAATTAAATCTCTTTGCGGGAAACATAACTCTTAAAATTGTCCAGGACCAAGACTGTATTCAGCTTTTTTCACAGAGCTTTGGATTTCTTTGATGAGATCATTGCTTGTATTTTGTCAAGTTAATGACATTCTTGGTTTTGTGTTAATATCCTGAATTCTCATCTTGTTCAGCTCAGATAATACGACCCTCAGAGAGCACAAATCTATTAAACTGCACTCCAGTCTGGCGGATTCGTGATGTTTGATTTGCTGTAAATCCCTAGAAGACGCAGTTCCAGTGTTAAGCTCCTACACTAAATTACTGCAGCATGGTAGCCATGATGAAACACCCACGCGAGCATATGGTAGGTTATTTACGCAAGTAGCCAGCTGAAGTCTTTTCCTGGCCAACTTAGCTTGAAGGTTAGTCATGGCCGTCCACACACTTACCTTACTGTTCTTTAGAGGAATTCATCTTGGGTCAACAACAAATTAGACTTTATTAAATGTTTGGATATATTTAGTGTTTGGCGCAGCCAGAACAGAGCAGGAGGGGATAGAAAGAAGAAAAAAAATAATCGCATCTCTACCTTAAATGGTGATTCAATATGAATATCGGTACATGGGTTACGATACGATTCTTTAACAATACTTTTTAAAACATTACGATTTGATGCGATACGATTCGATGCAATTCAATGCAGATGGAAACTTTGAAAATTAAATATATTATGTATCATGTCAGAACAATGTCATGTGTTTATTTTTTAAATAGACACAAACAAAACAGGCGGTGCCGGCATTAATTATGAGCAAATAGTAGAACTATCAACTTCAAGGCATTGCAATCCATACACGTAAAGAAAAGAAGCTGTAAGCGAAACACTTTTGGAAAAGCTTCCAGGTATTACTGTTGTTTGCTCAGGTAGCAACAATAAATACAGAGAAAGAATGCAAGAAAGCTGAGCATCAAGTAGAGGTGTTATAACACCACAGTAACACAGGTGCAAGATACAACTAAGTGCCACCACGTAAACTAAACAGCAGCTTCAGTGTAGAAGCTCAAATACTTTGTTTGTTTATTTACTATTTCGAATGCATTAAAAAACATACATCCATCGTCATGTCTTTCATAATGATTGTGAATGTTCAGCAATATTCCAAAATAGTGCAGTTCCCCTCTAAGTAGCTTTTACTTAAAACTGTATAACTTGTTAGCGTGCGTGACTTTGGAGAGACTGTTGAGGATAAATTGTTGTGTTACAAACTTTTGTGTGGTGTTGCTTCTTATTTGTTATTATTATGAGCTGATGGATAAAAAAAAATAAATACCAGAAGCAGTATCATTCGTCCAGAATCTTCACGATCCAGGAGGACCGACCCAATTAGAAACCGGTACTAGTAGTTGGTGTGATTACATGGAAGAGTTGTGGCTAAATTGGGGCTGGAAGTCTTTCAAATCAGTGTCTTTGTCTAGCCAGTTGGTAGCTCTGCTTGCATCAGCATCCTAGCTTGAGTGTCTTCATGCCATCACAACAAGTGGGTGCTCAGAGTAGTTGTAGATGAGAGTGGCCATATTTCGTAGTAGATCTGCAAGCAACCGATTCATGACTTTCCAACTGGCATAAATCGACCGATCCATACTATATATAAATCGATCCAGAGGCTCGCCAAACGATGTATTCATATCGCTAAAGTTAAAGGAGCCATATGTAATAATTTCATGTGAAGTCATCATTAAATGGCCATGATATGTCAAAAGGCATTAATAAATCATGTTCTTTTCGGATACCTCTATAACTGATAACAGTAGTTCAGCTGGGATATGCTCATTTTAAAATTAGATTTACAGCCCCGAAATCTTATTATTTTTTTCATTTCGATGCCCCACCCTCTACCGTTTGACCAATTAGAAAGTCAGTGAGTGTGTTATCGCATTAACTTTGACAGCCCTAATATATATATATATATATATATATATATATATATATATATATATATATATATATATATATATATATATATATATATATATATATATATATATATATATATATATATATATATATATATATATACATCCATTTTCTACCGCTTGTCTCTTTGCCATGTATATACAGTATATACCGTATTTTTCGGATTATAAGTCGCAGTTTTATTCATAGTTTGGCCGGGGGTGGGACTTATACTCAGGAGCGACTTATGTGTGAAATTATTAACACATTACCGTAAAATATCAAATAATGTTATTTAACTCATTCACGTAAGAGACTAGACGTATAAGATTTCATCGGATTTAGCGATTAGGAGTGACAGATTGTTTGGTAAGCGTATAGCATGTTCTATATGTTATAGTTATTTGAATGACTCTTACCATAATATGTTAAGTTAATATACCAGGCACATTCTCAGTTGGTTATTTATGCGTCATATAACGTACACTTATTCAGCCTGTTGTTCATTATTCTTTATTTATTTTAAATTGCCTTTCAAATGTCTATTCTTGGTGTTGGGTTTTATCAAATACATACATACAAAAAATGCGACTTATACTGCAGTGCGATAGGGTTGGGTATCGTTTGAATTCGAACGATTCCGATTGCGATTCCAATTCTTTGTTTCGATTCCGATTCCTGACGATTCTCGATCCCGATTATTTTAAGAGGCAGGGTCAAAAAAAAGTTTAGGATATTTTAAATGAGCTAGCTAACTTACAGTCTTTCTCAATGAAATAGTCTGACATTCTCCATCAATTTTAATTCTATTAACTTTTTATGAACTTTACTATAAATTCCTCACAGGGCTGTTTTCAACTAGAATATAAATATCAAATCTATGAACTTGAATATAAATATTATAAATTATGAATACATTTTCCCAGGGGTACACTTTCCTCAAGAGAGCTTTATTTTTGAAAACCTCATGAAAACACATTTACACATAAGTGTATGATGCTGCAGGAAACCTCATGAAAACACATTTACACACACAAGTGTATGATGCTGCAGGAAACCTCATGAAAACACCTTTACACATAAGTGTATGATGCTGCAGGAAACCTCATGAAAACACCTTTACACATAAGTGTATGATGCTGCAGGAAACCTCATGAAAACACATTTACACACACAAGTGTATGATGCTACAGGTACTTAAAAATGTTACATGCTCCCACTGATGGGCTAACCTGGTGCAGAAAAGCAAATAAACAATAAGAAACAACTTGCAAAACCCAGTCCAGATTAGCAGCAGGTACAGTATAAAATCAGAGACAGTTCTTGTTTAGGAAAATGACCATATCCGCCTTCTCAGGCAGGATGCGTGAGCGTTCTGGACAGATAGTGTCTCCTGCTGTGGAAAATACACGTTCGCTGGGTGTGGAAGAAGCTTGAACGCATAAATAGGAGAAAGCTAGATCTGACAGCAAAGGATAAGTCTTTTGTTGGTTCCACCACCATGCAGCAGGGTCGTCAGACATAAGTATCGGTGGAACGTCCTGGTACATCTGCAGCTCTCTCTCCACTCGTTTCTTGATGGACATGGAGCTCTGTTATTTCATTTTTTTTTGTAAAGTAAAGCCACACTTTCGACCGCCGACGCCCGCTATCCATGCTTGAGCTTGACTGACTCGCTCGGCTATGCTAACACTTCCGGCGGTGGGCGCTTCTTCGTTGGTGTTCAGCGGCTTCTTCTTCCGGTTCGGCGGACATATTTTTTTCCGGTCGGCGGACTGGGTATCGAAAACAGGAATCGAAATCTAAACTTTTGAACGATTCCGGGAGAATGGGAAAGTTAGTCCCGGTTCCAATCGATACTCGATACTCGATACCCAACCCTACAGTGCGACTTATATATGTTTTTTCCCTTCTTTATTATGCATTTTCGGCCGGTGCGACTTATACTCCAAAAATACGGTATATATATATTTTGTGGCAGATTGAAATAAAGTGTGTATTCTTTTAAAACATGCTGTTCTGGTTAATAGTCCTCAATTACAGATTTTTTATCAGACTGAATATCACATATTATTAATAAATAGAAAAGTTGAAGACATTGTCATGCAGCAAAACAAATACGACTAACTTGTACAAAATGTGATATACAGAATATCAGACGCATTTATTCAGGTCTAGATATCACATTGTACTTTACCAAACATCTTTAACAAACAAACCATGATCATAACAATCCACATTTTGTGTTATTAATGTGTGAAACTGGTATCTAAACATGGTGTTGCTCCTCTGAATGCAAGTGCCTCTACAGCAGGAATACAAATTCTGTATTACCTACAAATATTTTTTTATTCTACCTACTGAAACCCACTACTACCGACCACGCAGTCTGATAGTTTATGTATCAATGATGAAATCTTAACATTGCAACACATGCAAATACGGCCGGGTTAACTTATAAAGTGCAATTTTAAATTTCCCGCTAAACTTCCGGTTGAAAACGTCTATGTATGATGACGTATGCGCGTGACGTCAATCGTTGAAACGGAAGTATTCGGACGCCATTGAATCCAATACAAAAAGCTCTGTTTTCATCTCAAAATTCCACAGTATTCTGGACATCTGTGTTGGTGAATCTTTTGCAATTTGTTTAATGAACAATGAAGACTGCAAAGAAGAAAGTTGTAGATGGGATCGGTGTATTAGCGGCTGGCTGCAGCAACACAAACAGGAGGACTTTGAGGTGGATAGCAGACGCGCTATCCGACGATGGCCGCCGACCGCATCGGTGATCGGGTGAAGTGCACCGTCGATCGCTGGAACGCAGGTGAGCACGGGTGTTGATGAGCAGATGAGGGCTGGCTGGCGTAGGTGGATAGCTAATGTTTTTAGCATAGCTCTGTGAGGTCCCGTTGCTAAGTTAGCTTCAATGGCGTCGTTACCAACAGCATTGTTAACCTTCGCCAGGCTGAAAAGCATTAACCGTGTATTTACAGGTCCATGGTTTAATAGTATTGTTGATTTTCTGTCTATCCTTCCAGTCAGGGGCTTATTTCTTTTTTTTCTATATGCAGTTAAGCCCGATGCGATCATGTTAGCTCCGTAGCTAAAGTGTTTCGCCGATGTATTGTCATGGAGATAAAAGTCACTGTGAATGTCCATTTCGCGTTCTCGACTCTCATTTTCAAGAGGATATAGTATCCGAGGTGGTTTAAAATACAAATCCGTGATCCACAATAGAAAAAGGAGAGAGTGTGGAATCCAATGAGCCAGCTTGTACCTAAGTTACGGTCAGAGCGAAAAAAGATGCGTCCTGCACTGCACTCTAGTCCTTCACTCTCACATTCCTCATCCACAAATCTTTCATCCTCGCTCAAATTAATGGGGTAATCGTCGCTTTCTCGGTCCGAATCGCTCTCGCTGCATTGAAAACAATGGGGAAATGTGAGGAGCCTTTCAACCTTTGACGTCACGCTACTTCCGGTACAGGCAAGGCTTTTTTTATCAGCGACCAAAAGTTGCGAACTTTATCGTTGATGTTCTCTACTAAATCCTTTCAGCAAAAATATGGCAATATCGCGAAATGATCAAGTATGACACATAGAATGGATCTGCTGTCCCCTTTTAAATGAAACAATTTCATTTCAGTAGGCCTTTAAAATTGTGTTTATGTCCTTTTTGTGTTGAGCTTTTTAAAAAAAAGCCTAATGTTTAAACAAAAACATTTCATTAAAGCAAACTACCGGTAATTGTCCAGTCCTGATAATAAAAACTTGAAAAATTATCTGTTTAGGGTACACTTATTGAGGACAAAAAACAAACAAACTGATTAATTATGATACATATTTTAATCGTTTGACAGTAGTACCTAGTATATATGTATATATATATATATATATATATATATATATATATATATATATATATATATATATATATATATATATATATATATATATATATATATATATATATATATATATTGCCAAAAGTATTTGGCCACCCATCCAAATGATCAGAATCAGGTGTCTTATTAACTTGGTCCAGCCACAGGTGTATAAAATCAAGCACTTAGGCATGAAGACTGTTTTTACAAACATATGTAAAAAAAAAAAGGGCCGCTCTCAGGAGCTCAGTGATTTCCAGCGTGGAACTGTCATAGGATGCCACCTGTGCAACAAATCCAGTCGTGAAAAACAGTTTGGAGCGGGCCCCTTCCTCTTCATTTTTTTTTAAATTTTTTTTTATTTTTATTATTATTTTTTTTTTCCTAATGTCCTGCCCAGCTTCTCGGGCAAATCATATAGCAGATGTAGATGCCCATATCGGCTGTTCAGATTTACTTTACAAAAGAGAAGTGTAGGATACTTCTCTTGTTGCCTTACTTGTATTTTGACTTTATTAAATGTATTTATATTATCATTTGGTGCAGCCGGGCCGGAGCAGGAGGGGATAGAAAGAGAGAAAAAGGAAGACAGAGGGGGGAATTGTGGGGACAAGAGGGGGATTAGACAGAGAGACAAAAACAACAACAGCAAACACAACAAC
This sequence comes from Entelurus aequoreus, assembly GCF_033978785.1. NCBI lineage: Eukaryota > Metazoa > Chordata > Actinopteri > Syngnathiformes > Syngnathidae > Entelurus > Entelurus aequoreus. The sequence goes on from NC_084754.1 coordinate 22,023,920, forward strand.
AACAACAACAGAGCAACATCAGCAAATACGACATGTACAAATATGATGGTAAAAGTAATAGCAAATAAGCAGTTAGCGAAAATTAAAAAAAAAAAAAAAAATACAGAAATGACAATGAGCATTATTACACTAAAAATTGAGCAATATGAATACCAATAGAAATAGTGCTATTGATAATAAACAATACCAGTACTTTACCTTTATTATCAACAATACAATTGTTCAAATGCAACAATACATATACGTAATGATAACTTGAGATACGAAAGAATGCAGAAAAATGGAGGGGAAGAAAGAGAAGCAACCTTAACCTTGTAGATTGTTATAGTAAAAATAGGTTAAGCTTTGTCAGTGTGCCATGTGTTATACCCAGTTTATCCTAGGGCAACAACGTTAATATATGTTTGATGAAACGTGATTATGTGCATGAGTGTATGTGTGCATATGTACTTGTATATGTACAGTATGTGTATGTGTGCTTGTACAGTGAATGTATATGTACAGTATGTGTATATGTGTGTACAGCGAATGTATATGTACAGTATGTGTATACAGTATGTGTGTTTGAACAGTGAATGTATATGTACAGTATGTGTAAATGTGTGTTTGTACAGTGAATGTATATGTACAGTATATGTATGTGTGTGTTTGTACAGTGAATATATGTGTAGTATGTGTATGTGTGTGTTTGTACAGTGAATGTATATGTACAGTATGTGTATATGTATGTTTTTACAGTGAATGTATATGTACAGTATGTGTATACAGTATGTTTGTATAATGAATGTGCGTGTGGATGTACGAACTTTGAGTGTGTAAATATGTACTGTATTTATTTGTATATGTATGTGGGAGCGTAGGTACCTATGTATGTGTGTGAGTATATGTGAATTTGCATGTACAATACATTTGACTCCCAGTGTGTGCGGGAGCCAGAGTACGGCCCCAGCCTCCCCGAGAGCCCATCCCACAAACAGTAGGTGTGGTGCCCAGGGAACCAGGGGCCACCGCCCCCACGCAGCCAAGCCGGACAGCGACAGGAACCCCAGAGCCTGGCCCACCGTGCCGCCCACAAGGGCCAGCAGCAGGCCGCAGACAGACGCACCCGGCAGAGGACAAGGCACGAGAAAAACAGGGGGCAGCCAGACCCCAAGCCAGCGAGAGACCACACCCCACACGGACAGAAAGGCGGGACGCCCCGCCCGAGGGGCCCGGAGACCCCCCGCAACCGGACGGGAAGACCGCCCCCGCCCCACCGGCAACAGGGCCCCCACGAGCCCCCCCCCACCCCCGGAGAGCGCGGCGAGGCCAGCCCACGGCCACCCCACCCAAGCCGGCCGCCACAGGAC